>NC_134828.1:19807619-19873810 GCF_004210375.1 Tachypleus tridentatus | reverse complement strand
CTCCATGGTATCAGATACTAAATGTAACAAAATATCCACATTACATACTAAACTATAATAAAATATCCATTGTAGCATACACTAAAATATACTAAAATATAACCGCAGAACCGTTTACTAAAATATAATACAAAAACACAATTCCATACGCTAAAATATAATAAAATATCCACAGTACCATGTAATATAATTTTATAAAATAACCACATTTCAATACTCTAAAATCTAACAAATGATACACAGTACCATACAGTGATTTATAATGATATATCCAAAGTCCGTATTCTAAAATACAACAAAATATCCACCGTATTATACCGTATATAAATTAAGGCAGAGTATTTAAAACAAGGATCACTTGAAACAGAATAATGAAATTCAATACAGCTAGAACTCTTTATATCTAATACATGGGACACATAGTGTACGTCTCCGATCTACAAAACCATTTGTGACAACAGGATAATTGATAACCTGTTATCAATTATGATGGCAACATGATTTTCTAATGAACGAGGATTCTCCTTCTGACTGTACCAAGGTAAATACGTAGGTTGTATTTGTGAACCAAACAAACATTATTCATGGTTGTAAGATTGAAATAATACTGTAATGTTTACTGTGTAATCTGTAATGGTCAGTGAGTGAACAACAACTAAATAATAACTTAATTTATTATTGTTTTAAAGGTAAGAAATAAGTGTTCAGCTATTGATTAAGTTTTGACTTTTTCTACTATATGTTTCTCTGAACACATGTTAAAAGCTTATAGCTATATTTTATTTATATATCATATTCTGGATGTTCGAGCAGAGTTAACTATAAATCACGAAGAATATGAAAAACAGGAGTACGGAAAGAGGAAATTCTTCCTTTCAAGTGTCAAAGACACTGGAAAAGCGCAATCATTATTGTTTGTCCCAATATTTCCGCTGACATACGAGACCTGTCAAACTACAGACCAATAAGCCTCCACAATTCCACAGGTAAACTAATGTAAAGAATTATAAGTTACAGATTACTGTACCATCTGGAACTCAACTATATGATAAAGAAAATTCAAAACAAAGACAGACACAAAAGACAGACACAAAAGACAGACGAGCGATCACCTTGTGGATTGACTGAAACCATATTTCAAGGATTCAACATGACAGTCGTTACATTTCTTCACGTTAATAAATCTTTTGATAGTGCCAAAGCATAATGTTATTTTAATTACACTATCTCAAGATCCCTGACACAATAATCAGATGTATTTCGAGCTTTTTCTCAAATCGACGAGCCAGAGTTCGCATACATCAAATGCTTACACGTCCGTTTACTCTTACGGCTGGTGTCCCCCAGGGGTCAGCCCTAAGCCCGCTGTTATAAATTATCCACGTCTATGGTATCCCGTTCCTAGAACTCCCGTATACTCACGCATCTCAATATTTAGACGATGTAGCAGTTTGGAGTACATCGATTGACCTCTCTATTCGTGGCTAGTAAAGTTCAAATTTCGTCGAACCACATAATGACGTGGTGTAACAGGTGGCGTGTATCCATAACAAAACACAAGAAAAAAGATTTCACAGGAGTTTTAAAAGCAAACAGAAGAAGATTACACAGACAAAAGTGAATTTATTAAACACTAAGATCAAATTTACTAAATCGATTATATTCCTCGGAGACACTTTCAACATAGCACGAAACTGGACACACCATTTTAATATGGCACTGAACTGGACACACCATTTTAACATGGCACTGATCTGGACACACCATTTTAATATGGCACTGAACTCGACACAGCATTTTAGCAGAATTTCTAATTCAGCGAAACAACACGTAACCTCAGACAGATCAGAAACACCTATAAAGGATGCTCCCAAGACATCATCATAACCATTTACAAAGCGTTTATCAGGCCTCTCATGTAATATGGGTGCATGGTCACTTGCACCACGTCCAGTCGCCTCAGGAAACGATTAAAGAATATACAATACCAGATAATAAACGTGGCATATCGACTAACCCTTAATATTCTACTCCATGTTAGTGAGAAAATATTCAGCTACAAAATACTAGCTCAATGCTAAAACACACTAACTCGACAATTCCCAGCAATGGCTGAAACACACACACATCCACCAGTCTCCTCGTTACTTATGTAATACCTAGAGCCATAATCGTAAATGTTTGTATATTGTTTTTACATCTTTTACAAAGAAAGGAATCGTAACTTCTGTCGTATAGCTCAGGCACTTCAGGGAATAATTAGAGACAGACAAGTAAAAGTTGGGTTCTTCTGTATCCCCTACATCAAAATCTTATCATAGGATCTTCGGATCCCCATCCGGCTCTGAAAGATCCTGAGTACCACATCACTCGTTGAAGAGCCCTGAGTCCCACATCAGCCTTTGAAGGGCCCCGAGTCCCACATCAGCCGTTGAAGGGCCCTGAGTCCCACATCAGCCGTTGATTCCTGTAATATTCACACATCGGGTCTGTTGTTGGTTTTTCTGGGGTTGCTGGCTTGCCAGCCTTTCTCAAGTGAAATTCAAGAAATGGTTGTTTTGTTTAGAATTATTATTATTGTATTATTTTATTATATATTTTTTTTTTCGGGTTGCATGATCAAAATACCAAACTTATGAGTGGGGTGAAGAGAAATAAATTTTCTGACAACCCTGTTTATCTCTGTTTTTAAGTAATGGGGACTCACATATTTAAACCGAAACACCTGACAGTCTTTTGTTGTTGATTTTTTTTGTTCAATAATGTAAACAAAGAGTTCCATGGTCATACGTCTCATACTGCTTACCAGACGTCTTATCCTGTATTGAAAAATATACTGCCAGTCGTCTTGCAGTACATGGGTAAGCTGATATCTGTTCTCTGGTAATCTCTGGAGATTACTGGCTACTAGATGTGTTATCCCATATTGAAGACACTTCTGCCACTCGTCCTGCTGTATTTGGATGAGTTGTTCTCTGTTCTGTGGTGATCACTGGAGACTACTGGTTACCAGATGTCTTGTTTTATATTGAAAAATCCCACGCCACTTGTCCTGCAATATCTAGATCAACTGTTATCTGCTCTCTTTGTAATCTTTAAAGGTGTTGTAGCCTACCTCATCCCATATATCTTCAGTCCCGTGAAGATAGTGGTAAGTATAATGATCATATAATTACGACAACATATTCTGCATGGATACGTGCAGAGTGTAAACAAGCATTGTCCAGCTACAAAGAGTGACGTCATGGTGGTCTCTGAGGAAGGAAATTACGTGGGGTTTTAGCACGTTGAGCATTCAGGTTCCTCTGTATGTGATATTCTGTGGCTGCCTCCTCATACCACTACACTAGGGACACTCCAGTGATTGGTCTGTCGTCATATTGTTTTCCTTCTTTTCTCCAGACAAGTTGAAGTCCATCAGACCCGACAATACGAAAACGTGACTCATCTGTGAATAGAACAGTGTTTCACTCTCTCTCAGTGGACGTAACAGATAGCACCATATGGCTTTGTTCTAAGAAGACCCAAACCAATCATCTCTCTTGCTGCCTATATTATTACATTTTGATTTGATGATGTGCTAAAGTGAAGTTTTGGTTCCTAACTAGTCAAAGATGCATTTTATGGTGGTCAAGTAGTCCTGACGAATAACGTGAAGTCTTACTATCCATCTGGGCTCATATGAAAGGCTCTATCTTGATGTAGTGATGCACTGACATCCAGGACGCTGTTAGTCATCAAATGATCCTCTCAAACTGTGGCACTGAACTAGCCTCATAATGATTGACAGATTGCATCACATTCTAGCTTGCATCCAGTTGCAGAAAACTGACAGCATGGTGATCTTCGATGTGTGATAAACGTGGCATGTTATTCTGTAGTCACTATGTCAAATCGTATTCAGAATGCACAGTACATACAGCCTCCATGTTCCATCCTTAGATTCGAACCTCATAGCAATGCCATCTAACAGACCACTGAAATGGGCTGCTTTGGTAAATGGTGATCAGGATTTAATAAAGCATGTTAAAAGTGTAAATGAATGGGCATTTTACATTGGACGGTTTTTAGGAGTTCACAAAGGGAATGGAAAATTTATATTTTTAACTGTGGAATAAACCATTTCAGAACCAAACATTATATGTTTTAATTTGTTTTGTTTTAAGTTAATGAGCTATTTGTTCTCTGCCCACCACGGGTATCAATAGCAGACTTCTATCGTTGTAGGACCGCAGACTTGCCCCGGTATTACTAGGAGGGGAACATTTTCATTAATATCTCTTATTTAGGAACTGGTGAACAAAATTATTTGTAAATTACACCGTTCCCCGTTTTAAATTTTTGTCATTTGATTAAAGATGGCTGATTTAAAACAGCAAAAAATGAGGTAAAAAAAACGGCAGATACATGAACATTGGCTCGGCGGAACAAACTATATTAACAGTTTCTTGCTCAAGTTTTCAAAAGAGTCAAATGGAAGATGGTTATTATTGCTTATTCATTACCAACTTTTCAGCAAAATTTACTAAATTGTATGAAATTATTCTAATTAAAGAGTGGTTAGCATCAAGTAAAATGAACTTAAGCAAATATCTTAAATAAAGATGCTTGATACGGCTATATCGATTGCATGGGGTGATGACAAGAAACAGTTCATCTAAATTCTATGGCTTTAGTATAAACGATATAACCCTTTAATAATGTTTTAGTTGCTACTTTTCCCTACCAATGCACATCAGATACTAAATGTTCATATACGTACACCTCGTAAAAATAACACATGATAAGACGTCTGGAACAGATAATATTCCACCAATGGTTTCAAAATGACTAACGGTTTTAAAGAAGAGAGGAATAACGCTATCAAATATTACAGTGCTTTTCTATGTCTAACGGACCCTTGGTCACGTGTAAATACGATCTTAGTGTGAGACCTTTAATAGCAGTTCATGACTTGACTTTCTTTCAGTAGACTTTCTAGAGACAAGAGGCTTCTCGTTGTACCCCGATTTATCATCAACAGAACGTTTCAATTGATTTTTGCGAAATTACTGTAAAATTGGATAACGTTTGTCTCTTCCTTACTTGACATCTTGAAATACGATCAAGGCTCTTTAGCACTGAAACATGGCCAAGACAGGTCATACCCCTTTGTCTTATGATCTCTGAGGAACAAGAGGCAATCACTTCTTGTGAATTTATAGGAATGTTTTACAAACCGATCACCTGACTTATAGGTATGACACCAAATCGAAATTAGGGATATTTATAACAATGGAGTTACAAACATAGAAGGTAGGATAAATATATATGTAACCAATAACACCAGACAATATGTATAAATATTCAAATATGCATTATGTGTTTGTAAGTTTCAATGTTAAATAATTATGTGTGGTAAATATGTAGATATAAATAATTATGTTACAACATATATTGTGAAAATTATTTTATGCAAATAAGGTAAAATAGTATTGGCTATAAAATTGAATAGAAAACGTATTCAGTGTAACTAAAACATGACTGACGTAACAGTGTTATAACAGTTGCATCATTCAAGTAATAATTTTCCTTTGAAGCAACTCTTTAAATGATTATTAATATGAATTAGCAACATAATTTGTTTGCATTTAATGGTAAAATCTACGTAATACAATTAATTTTATTAGTGGTAGCTCTAACGGTAAGCTGATACTTTATATGATGATATCCTCTAAGTTATATGATCCACTTGTAGTGCCTTAATAGAACTAATCACTTCACCTCATTCTTTTCAAAATTATGTAAAATAGTATATAAACTAGATGTAATGTTAATCTTAGGCTTTTATCATTACTAGAGATATGATGATATGTTGATATTTATTGATCTACATTTTTCTCTTGTGGTTGGTTCATGAACTCTCAGCAGTGATTACTTCATCATTACACGCTTTCCTATAGTTATGCACTCTCTGATTCCACTTTGTGGAACTATGACTAACAGCAACGTAAGCCAAGCTAAACGCCCCTCTGGTTCCATATTTTATAAGTACAGCATCATTGTTTCCACCTCATGGAGCTCTCTGCTCCTCACCTCCTATGAGGAAACCAGTCAGAGCTTGCGTTCAAGGTCTCATTCTAACAAATGATATAATAAAGTTTGTGTACTTTAATGGTATGAAAAATAAAAACAATCCAAAGTCCTACAATGTAAATTTCTATCTAAAACTGTGTTTAGTCTTTAGAAACTTCTGTGTAATAATATTATTTTATTTGTTTTCAAATATGTTTTTTGGTTTCTATGAATGACCTCAGAGATAAATTTTTAAAAAATATTAACAGCAATATTTATGTTACAGAATATTTACTTATACTTTTTCATGCATTTTGATTACATCAATAAAGGTTTTAACATTTTTTCTTATTAATTTTATAATTTCTTATTAATTAATGGTTATTAATCTTAATAAATAAAGATTCATTAAAAGTATGACGTTGATAAAAAAACACTTTTTTCAAGTACACTTTAAGAATTGATATTATGAATTTCAATGTCCATATCGATCATATTACTTCTGTATAAAGAATTTAGTCGAATCTTCTATTAACGTTTAAAGTATCTTAAGCCTATTTTGTTCAAAGCTTTCCAAAAACTCTCAGGACTTTCAGAATACCATTGAAGACATGCTTTCATTACTACTGCTAATGTAATGAACACTGCACCTACCACACTCGACAAAGTTATATCGTCACCAGTTATCGTGATTTGAAAGATAAAAGAAAAAACAATTTCCAAGGAACCCACTAAAGCCACACAACTAGCCTTTTCAACGTAGAGGGCGTTAACATAAAATACTGAGTGAAAAACTAAGTATTCCAATTCCAAGTATAAACCAAATCACAGTTCCACATTCTGGAAATACAGTCTCGTTAACAATAAACTGATAAGTGTATAACAGTAGAGTCTGGATGACACAGTAATGGAAGATAACCACAGCATAGTTTAAAGATTTTATCCTACGCACTATGATGGTCGTCAACGAGGAGAAAAAAACCATAACCAACAGCTAGTAACGATCCAACAATTCGAGATTGTGCATCCAATTTACTGTCCAATCCTCCAAAAATAAAAGATGGACAACTAATTAAGATGATCCCAACAATGGCTAACGGGATGGCTATTACGTCAATAAAATGTATTGTTTCTTTCAGAATGAAAAAAGCTAAAATTACAGTGAATATAATTTCTGTCTTTGTAAGGACTGTAACATCGCTTAGTGGCAAGAAGTTTAACGAATTATACAAGAACAATATACCTATCGTTCCAGTAATTCCTAGGATGCATATTATTAAATACTGGAACAGAATCTTTGGGAAGAAAGAGTGACGGCTATGTAAAATAACTGGTACACAGAAAGCAGCCATGTATATTCCACGGTAAATCAAAATAACCTGTCTGGAGACACCTGGAGTAAGTTTAACCAGCATTAATTGAATACATTGAGCAATACACTGAAATACAGTTAGAATATTCCAATACCAGGAAATTTGATTTTATGAAAGGGGAGATCCAAATGTTTTTGATACTTCAAAGGAAGTGTTTCCTCTTTCCGTATTCCTGTTTCTCATATTCTTCCTGAAATACTTAACTTTGTTCGGACAATCTAGAATATGATAGAAAAATAAAATACATCTGTAAGCTTTTAAAATGTGTTCAGAGAAACATATAGTAGAAAAATTCAAAATTCAATAAAGAGCTGAACACTTATTTCTAACAATAATAAATCAAATTATTATTTAGTTATTGTTGACAACTCACTAACCATCACAGTTTACACGGAAAATATTACAGTTTTATTTCAATCTTAAAACCATGAATACTCTTTGTTTGGTTCAGAAATACAACTTACGTCTTTATAAAATAAGAATACTCGTCCAGAAGAAAGTCATGTTGCCGTCCCTGGTTATCAATTATCCTGTTATCACAAATAATTTTCTAGATCAGAGACGTACAACAATTTTTCCCATGTATTAGATATAAAGAGTTCTTATTGTATTTATTTTCATTATTCCTCAAATGACCCTTGTTTTAAATACTTTATTTTATATTAGTGCATAATACGGTGGAAATTGTGTTGTCTTTAGTGTATAATACTGTAGATGTTTTGTTGTCTTTTTGCGTATGGTACTGTGGATATTTGTTTATGTTATAGCATATGGTACTGCGAATATTTTGTGATATTTTTGTGTGTAGTACTGTGGATATTTTATCACACTTAATGTATGGTACTGCGGATATTTTGTTACATTTTAGAGTATGTTACTATGCATATATTATTATACTTTTATGTATGGTACGATGTATATTTTAGAATATGATAGTGTATTTTACTATGGATATTCTGTCATACTTTACTGTATGTACTGTGGATTTTTGTTATATTTTAGTGTATTGTACTATGGATATTCTGTCATACTTTACTGTATGTACTGTGGATTTTTGTTATATTTTAGTGTATGGTACTGTGAACATTCTGTTTTATTTTAATGTATGGTACTGTGGATATTTTGTTATATTTTAATGTATGGTACAGTGTATATTTTGATATATTTTGGTGCATTGTACTATGGATTGTCTGTTATACTTTACTGTATGTACCGTGGATTTTATTATATTTTAATGTATGGTACTGTGAATATTTTGCTTTATTTTAATGTATGATACTGTGGATATTTTGTCGTATTTTAATATATGGTACTCTATATATTTTAGAATATTATACAGTGGATTTTTTGTTATATTTTAACGTATTGTACTGTGGATATATTCTTATATTTCAGTGTGTGGTACTGTGGATATTTTTTTATAGCTTAGTGTATGTTACTGTGGATATTTTGCTATATTTTAGTGTATGTTACTGTGGATATTTTCTTATATTTTGTTGTGTGGTACTGTGGATAAGTTATTTATCGATCTGTGTCTTTGTTTCTTCACAACATGAATATCTCCATTTGGAAGAGAATTACATCTAAAAACCTCCGTTTATCAGTGGATATAAATTTTCTAATCTGGTGATAACTTAATTCTTAACTAAATTACCTGAAATTATGGTCACTGGTTCTTTGAGGCCATAAACCAGAAATTGTGATAACATATCCACACAGACAGTTTTACTTGTATAGCGTATATATGTCTAAAACTGTGATGTAGTTAGATTTTCTGACCTTTGTCTCCACGATTTTGTGTGTTACATTACACTCGATATTTTTAATCGTTTATCATTCTGTTTGCATTTTGATAACTTCTTTATGTGTTAATTTATGTTTATATCTAAAGAATTCTGTCACACAAACTTTTATCTATACCACACTAATCTCATAGTAAATAAACATATTTCAGTACCAAACCAAGTATAAACTGGATTAGAATAAATCCTTCAGATTACTATGTCTGATTTTAAACAGATTCCTTGGAGACAAAATGAAAGTTACTTACCGAAAGCAGTAAAAGAATCTTTCCAATAAAACTTCAAACATCAAACGTAAAGACTCTTGTCTTTACATCAAAACTTGAACCTTTCAAATAATAAACGTAAAATGATGTGATTTCGTTTGAAGTTATATAACAATACCTAGACTGTCTTCTTAATAAAAAATGTAAAATGGCATGTTTTTGAGAGTAAACCGTATAAATACAATCCAGGTTAAGACTGTAAAACATCTGTACAGCATATCCTCATAGTAGTGTCATCTGTTGAGCAAAACTTGAATGAAGTGAAAAAAGGTGCAAAACTGTTTATATAGAGAAACAAAATTAATTAAATGTTACACTTCAACTACATAAGTTTAAAAGTTAAAGCTACGAATATTTCATGAAAGGCTTTTAATAATTTGAAACTGGATATCAAAATATTTTTGCTGTACTCTTGCGTGGAAATGAGTTGGTGACTCAGCTATTTGGAGTGCACCAACTGTCCATTGGTTACTACAATCAAAGGTCATGTTTCTCTTCATCACTTGGTCACTGTCGTGTGACTTTGAAACTGATGAAAACCCAGGGAAAAGAAAATATGATCCGAAAGCAGTTCACAAAATATTATATACACATATACATCTCGGAAAAACAACCAAATTCGTATGTGTTACATCTACGTAACTAATACTGGACCAATCATCAATTCTGCAATGCAATGTCTCATTCAGGTAATAAAAAATAGGATGGATCCAAGAAACCTGCACAACCAATATCTCTATAATCATCTACAAAGTGTACTTAGAATTGGCAGTAGATGTTGATGACTGGCTTCCTTCCCTCTGGTCTTGCATTACTAAATTATGTATGGATAGCGTGTAGCTTTGTGCGAAATTCAAATACAAACTACACGATAACATTAAAAACACCCATCTGAAAACTGCATTCTGATGAAAATTTGCAAATTTTAAGTTTTGTTTTTGTCACGTGATGTGACGTGTCAAGTAATGTACACATGCACGTGAAAGTGCAAAGTTTGAATTTTTACACTTATGTGGAACATGTGTAAAGACTGCAGGCAAATACAGGTACATTTAGGTCTTCAAGTCAAGGTTGTTAAGATAAAATATTATTTTTCTAATGGTTAATATTTTATATAATAATATAAACCTGATACAGGTACTTACTATTAACTTGTTTTCATTTTATAAGTCACAGCTGCTAGCTTGATACTTTCTTTGCAACTTTAACATAAGTAGTTAACACCACAGTACAGACTCATAGTTTTAAGGAAATGAAGGATTTATAAAAACTTTACCTCAGTTTGTAAGACCGAGGATTGAGTCCCACCAAGTAGAGGAAAAATGGATAAAAACAAATCTGTAATTAGTAGTTGATTAACAATAAGAATATTAAAGTTATTATTAAATAATTAGAATTTGTTTATCATAAAGACTACAGACAATAATAATACATAAGTTTGAATGAAATAAATAACAAATTGAGGGAGAAAAAATATCACAATATTGTAGTGACCTCTATTGAGCATATATTATCTAAAATAAGTCATGAAAAGCTGTACATGGGTTAAAGTTTCAAGAGAAATGGTGACATGAACATATGTATTTATCTGAAGCTTAGTTATACAGCTGCTGTCTGTTGTAGAAACACAAGTGTGAGGAAAACGTTTTAATAGACTTTCGTCTTCTGTTTTGAGATCATTCTTGAAGACGAGAAACACACTTGAAATAAAAATGTATCTCAAGACGGCTGGTATGGGTATTAAACCTTTTATTAAAATAAAGTAGAGGACAACGTTTCGCCCTTCACAC
The DNA here is from genome assembly GCF_004210375.1 of Tachypleus tridentatus. Classification (NCBI taxonomy): domain Eukaryota; kingdom Metazoa; phylum Arthropoda; class Merostomata; order Xiphosura; family Limulidae; genus Tachypleus; species Tachypleus tridentatus. Next base: position 19,862,525 of record NC_134828.1, on the reverse strand, counting down.
AGAAACAAAACATAATACTATATTTTGTTGCAATATTTAATAATTTTCATCAGAGGAAGTATCGGAGCGATAGGTATATTGTTCTTGTATAATTTCTTAAACTTCTTGCCACTAAGCGATGTTACAGTCCTTAGAAAGACAGAAATTATATTCACTGTATTTCTAACTTTCTTCATTGTGCGAGAAAAAATACATTTTATTGATGTCATAGCCAACGTGTCAGCCATTGTTGGGGTCTTCACAAATGTACCAACCGGGATCATCAGTAATATGTAAAGACAATATTTTACTTTTTCAAAGTTACATTAAACAGTTCTAACTATATAAACAACCATTATTTGTAGCTGGAAGTATATTCCAGGAAGAAACAAACAAAAGAAAGACACTTTTTAAAGTTATTTGTGCTTCTTTTGTGTTCCATCCAGATGTATGTCCATTGAAATTTTACATCCAAAACAAAATATTGACCGTCACATTATAATGCCCCCACGTCTAAAATGGCGACCATGTTTGATGTGACGGGGATTCGAAACCGCGACTTTAGCTTACAAGTCGAGTGCCTTATCCATCTGGTCATGCCGGGCTTGAAAAAAGGCCTACCAAGCACAAGATTATTTAAACAAAAATAACCTGTTCAATTTAATAGACAGTAATTTTAACGGACTCTGAATGCATAAATGATATAAAATACGACCATTTAACAATGGACAACAAATGTTATTAAAATAGAAATCTTTTTAGCTTGAACTGAATAGTACAAGGAAAGTAATTATGAATTTCAAAGAAAACATAAATTTATAAAAAACACAAATAAAGTACTTATTTGATAGAAGGAAATAAAACCCCTTTTGAAAAACAAAATATGAAAAACATTAATTTTATATTCATGATGAAGAAAACTATTTAGTCAAACATTATAACAATAAGTAAATCAATAAAACCCAGAACTGAATTCTTGTAATTTAGATTTCAGAATCCAAACTGTGAAATAACACTTATTTTAACATATATATGTGAGAAAAACTGTAAACCAATACATTTTACATTCACTTATAAAGAGAAAGGATATAAACGAAACTTAAACAGACATACTAGAAAATCAAAAAATTTTATACCTTTTAACCTGGGGCACATGATGAGGCATAACTTTACAACAAGTTTAGACTAACTGTCTGAACAAAGAAGTGATTTATGAAAAAAACACCATATCAAAAGCCTTCCCTATTATACAAAATAGTTTTATATAAAAATTTTATACCTTTTAACCTGGGGCACATGATGAGGCATAACTTTAGTTCAGACTGACTGTCTGAACAAAGAAGTGATTTATGAAAAAAACACCATATCAAAAGCCTTCCCTATTATACAAAATAGTTTTATATAAAAATTTTATACCTTTTAACATGGGGCACATGATGAGGCATAACTTTACAACAAGTTCAGACTAACTGTCTGAGCAAAGAAGTGATTTATGAAAAAAAACACCATATCAAAAGCCTTCCCTATTATACCAAATAGTTTTATATCTGTGTTTTGACAAAAAAATGCTTAAAACAAGTTTTACAGGCCAAAATAACAATTCATAAATGTTATTGTATTCACACACTACCTTCTCTTCTCTACTCGGGCATTTGCTTAGCAACTGCTTCATAAATAATATCTTCTGGTATGGGACAAGGACATTTGTTCTAGTGCTGTATATTTAGTTCTTTGACATAATTATTTTTCTCTGTTAGTTAAAGTTTATATCTCTCTGTTGAGTGTGATAATAAATTGGAGTCTGATGATGTGGCCGTGGATGTATAGGGTTAAATTTTATATAGTGAGTGAAAAGTTCTGTCTCAGAACTGTGTTAGATATAGCAGATTGCATTAATAGCCTTAATGACTTTTCTTCCATGTGCTCGTTAGGTGTGTAAAGGGGTGTTGTTGATAAGGGTTGTATTGAAATAGATCCTTCTTCCGCTAGAGTCAAGCCGCGGACTGGTGGTTGGGGGTTGACGTTGGATGGGTGGTGTTGAAAATAGAAAAACGAGAGGGGGATCATGTTCACCCTAGTGTTATTTAAAACGTGGGTGAATAATAATAAAAACAAGTGAAGGAAACCTGAAAATGTATCACTAGATGAATATCCATGATGGTAGGAAAATGTGATGTGTATATTATTTACCTTGACCACTGTATCTCAAGTGGTCATTTCTAAGTTAAGGAACATAGAAAGAGAAACAGAAGGTTCGTTCTCCACATTGACCAAGGATGGACTCGTGGTTATGGCGCTCGACTCGCAATCTGAAGTTGTGAGTTCGAATCCTTGTCGCACCAAATATGCAGGCCCTTTCAGCTGTTGGAGCGTTATAATATTACGATCAATCCTCCTGTTCATTGGTAAAAAGTAGCCCAAGTGTTGGCGGTAGATGTTGATGAGTGGCTGCTTTCCGTCTCGTTTTACACTGCTAAATTAGCGACTGTTAACGTAGATAGCCCCCGTGTGGTTTTTCGTAATATTCAAAACAAGCAAACAAACCTCCACGCAGTCGTCAAGATAGGTTTCACTGGTTTCAAAATATCTGGCTTCCCAGATCTTGAATATCTACAAAGTTAAAATTATTTCCTTTAAATAGAAGTTGAGAGAAACATGCACTGTAATATTCCACAGTAAGTTACAGCTACCGTGTTTTGACATAAGTGTGTCTTTTGAAATATACGCTGATACACATGTGTTCGATTCACAAACATCTGTCTTAGGAAAGTCGAACTTTAGAAAATTTGTCTTCAAATGTTAGTGACATGTTTTTGTCTGTTTTATAAAACTTCCGTGTTGTTCAAAATAAATAACTGATAATTTTTAGTAACTAGAACAAAAATAACCGGGAACAAAAGTTAAAAAGTTGACATAGTCTTCAGAATCTGTCAACAAAAAAGATTTTCAAATGGTTTGTTCAAACCACATTCAGTCAAGATTGTGACGAGTCGGTAACCAAGGTGTCACGTTCTATCTTGAGCTCAGTGAAAATAAAATATACTTCTTATTGACCGCCTGGTTTCAGTCTGTTTATCAGTCTGTTGTACTCTACTTAACATAAAGATGATCGTGTTTTTAATGTTTCTGTTCTGTTTGTTATTTATTTCACTTTACATAGAGTTGACGGTGTTTCTTATGTTTGTATTTTATTAGTAGTGTACTCTACTTAGCATAGAACTGATTGTGTTTTTAATGTTTGCTGTGCACTCCACTTATTTTGTAATGAATACTGTTTTTAATATTTGTATTTTTGTTGTGTACCCCACATAACACAGTTGATTGTGTTTTAATGTTTGTATTGTATTTGTTGTGTACTCCACTTAAAATAGAGTAAATAGTGTTTTTAATGTTTGTATACTGTTTCTTAGGTTTTCAATTATCATAGAGTTTACAGTGTTTTTTATTGTTTGTATTCTGTTTGTTGTTTACTCCATTTGTCATATAGTTGATGGTGTTTTTAAAAGATAGAAAAAGTCGTACTATCGTGGATAGTCGATACAGTGAATAATATACTCTTCAAAATAAGAAACTCAAAAGGAATATATTTGTTATTTTAAAGAGAAATATATGTAATAACGTTACAAGCTCAGAGTATGTGATGTTACACGTGTTAAGGCACTGATTGTCACACCAAAATGACAATAAAAGTTGTGCACTTTGTAAAAGGAGAAAAACATCGGATTTTTCGCCAAAACGCATTCGTGTCCAATAAATTTGTTTGAGAGATCTGCATGTTTTGCAAGTGCAACATGTGCAAAATCCCTATAAAAGTGACGGGTTCTCGGTTTCCATAGCTCAGTGTTAAGCGACCGACACGCAATACAATTACGCCAAGACTGACGGAAGCACAACGCAACAACGCCATTTGTCGCTTGGAAGCAGGCGAATTTCGATCTGATGTTGCCAGAGCTGTGAACGTCCACCCAAGCACCATCACAAGGATATGGAATCGTCACCAACAATATGTATCAACTCGTGACCGTCCACGATCTGCCAAACCTCGTGTGACCACGCCCGCACAAGATCGCAAAACGTCACCTTCGGGATAGGACCACCACTGTTGCAGTCTACTGCCTCAACCATACAAGGGTTGCATAGGATTTGATCAGACCGTACGCAACCGTCGACGAGATCCTTAGGCCTCATGTACAACCCATCATGGTGAACTTCAACGACGTTTTCAACATGACAACGCCCGTCCTCACACAGCCCGACTAACTACTGTCTTCTTGAGACACCACAACATCAACGTTTTTTCCTGGCTCTCCGGATCACCAGATTTAAACCCCATCGAACATCTTTGGGACGAGTTGTACCGACGTCTGCGACGGCGACAACCTCAACTGCAGACTCTACCTCAGCTTGCAGTAGCTTTGCAGGCTGAGTAGACAGCCATTCCACAGGATGTGATTCGTCATCTCATCGCTTCCATGGGCAGAAGATGCCAAGCAGTTATTGATGCTCACGGGGAGCACACTCGTTATTGACTTTGAGTGACGTTAAACATCAACTAGTGAGCGTGGACTTCGCCTTTGCAGACTTTGGATGTTCAGCAGTGAATGTGCAAAGTTTCACACATGTCATACAGAACTACCCGGAATAAACTTGTTAACAATTTGTCTCAAATTTTGCATTATGCGTTTCTGTTTTTGAAGAGTATAAAATTGATAGTGTTTTTAATGTTTGTATTTTTGTTGTGTACTCCATTTAACACAGTTGATTGTGTTTTAATGTTTGTATTGTATTTGTTGTGTACTCCACATAACACAGAGTTGATTGCGTTTTAATGTTTGTATTGTATTTGTTGTGTACTCCACATAACACAGAGTTGATTGTGTTTTAATGTTTGTATATTTGTTGTGTACTCCACTTAAGATAGAGTTGATAGTATTTTAATGTTTGTTGTGTGCACCACTTAACATAGAATTGAAAGTGTTTTTAATGTTTGTATACTGTTACTTAGGTTTTCAATTATCATAGAGTTTACAGTGTTTTTATTGTTTGTATTCTCTTTGAAGTTTACTCCATTTATCATATAGTTGATGGTGTTTTTAAAAGATAGAACAAGTCGTACTATCTTTGGATAATCGATACAGTGATTTATAGTTAATGGCTGCAATAATGGAATGTGTTTGTCGAAAACATATAGAGACGAATGGAATAACCCATATTATTTGTGACAACAAACCATTGTTAACTATCGTGATAAAACATTGTTTCTTATGGAAAATTATTCCATACCAGAAGTAGTTGGAAGTTTCTCGTAGCGCATCACGACTGATTCGTTGCTAAACGAGTTCACGAATAATTATTTTTTGTAATGATGAAACTGAAAAGGATAGAAAGAAAGGTGCAATAAGTTATACTGAATATTACATCAGAACATTCTCTGGATATCTGTAAGTTGATATGACATTTTCACATCAAAACAGTGCACCTTGTTAATACGATGGTTGATCTGAATACATTCAACCAAACAGTCCATTACAATTTCACATCCAAACAATGCACATTGTTCATACGATGGTTGATCTAAATACTGAAGTTTACAAAAATATTGCATTGTTTCATTAGTTTGTTGTTAAGTGCAACTCTACAGAATTGGTTATCTGTACCCACCACGGGTATCAAAACAATATTTTTAGCCTTGTACGTCTTTATGCTTACCACTGAGCCACTGAGGGGGGCTACAAAATATTGCATCAAGTAAAAAATTGTGGCGGGTTGACAGTATCACTGGGACCTGTGATAAAAAGGTATAATTTGAAAATTTATAATGATTTAAAGGTAAATTATTCCATGAATTTACGGGATGATTGACCTCATACATAACTGAATAGTGAACTTGTCTGCATTATATATAAATACACTTGTGAAATTAACAGTCTGACTGTATCATGGAATATGGATGTATGTTTGTTAATTTCGCGCTAAGCTACACGAGGGCTATCTGCACAAGCCGTCCCTAATTTAGCAGTGTAAGATTAGAGGGAAGGCAGCTAGTCATCATCACCCACCGCCAATTCTTGGGCTACTCTTTTACCAACGCCCCCACGGTTGAAATGGCGAGCATGTTTGGTGCGACGGCGATTCGAACCCGCGACCCTCAGATTACTAGTCGAACGCCTTAACCCACCTGGCCATGCCGAGCCAGAATATAGATGTAATGTCATGATGTTATGTGAGTTGTATTACTAGTGTGCGTACAACGTGTACTTTTTATGATGATGCACACCACGTATCATTCTATTACTGTTTGTTTTTGAATTTCAAGCAAAGCTACATGAGAGCTATCTGCGCTAGCCGTCCCTAACTTTGTAGTGTAAGACTAGAAGGAAGGCAGCTAGTCATCACCACCCATCGTCAACTCTTGGAGTACTCTTTTTACCAACGAATACTGGAACTGACCGTCAAATAACAACGCCCCCCACGGCTGAAAGAGCGGAAGTGTTTAGTGGGAGAGGGATTCGAACCCGCGACCCTCAGATTACGATTCGAAGACCTGTTGTTGTTACAATAAATAAATAAATGTATTACTTCACATTCTGTTTGAATATTAAGAAACTTGTTGTTGTTACAATAAATAAATAAATGTATTACTTCACATTCTGTTTGAATATTAAGAAACTTGTTGTTGTTACAATAAATAAATAAATGTATTACTTCACATTCTGTTTGAATATTAAGAAACTTGTTGTTGTTACAATAAATAAATAAATGTATTACTTCACATTCTGTTTGAATATTAAGAAACTTTTCTGTGACTTTAGTTCACGTCACTAAAAGTACACATTTCACAAATAATCAACGAACCAAGAAAGTAAAAAACGGTTATAAAAATTCAATCAAGAAACAGAGAAATACAACAAGATACGAAACACTTTGTTTCAGGTAGTATTCATTGTACGTAATATTTAAACATATGATAAACGTATTGAGAGAAGAGTTGATTAGTTATATACCTGCTAATAACTTTCAAATTGTTTCGTTTCGTACCAAATGGTTCTTGTGACAACATGTTCAGAGCAGATGTCAAGAAATTCTTCAGTTAATCTAACGAATAATATATAAATAAAACTGATTTTATGTAATTATTATAGCGAATGGTTTTCTAACTTTTTTTTATGTCTGTCAAATACAAAAGAGTGGAAATAAACATATACATTTCTCCAGTTTGTTCTCCAGTTTGATTTTAACGTGTAGGTCAGGTGATTAGGGCGCTTGTAATCTGAGGGTCTTAAGTTCGAATCCCCGTTATGCCAAGCATATTCGTCTTTTCAGCTATGAAGGCGTTATAATGTTACTATCAATCCCGTTATTCATTGGTAAAAGAGTTGGTGGTGGGTGGTGATTACTAGCTACCTTCCTTCTAGTCTTACACCACAAAGTTAGAGACGGCTAGTGTTGATAGCCCTCGTGTATCTTTGCGTGAAATTCACAAAGAAACTTTAAAAATAAACATGTCATAACAATTACGGCAGAGGTAAACTTTAAGTCAGAGTTTGTTTTAACATGTAAAAGTACCATGGATTCTTGGAGTTTGTATTCTTCAGTATAATAGTCATGCCAAGATGAGTGTTAGAGATGTACTTTATTACATCAGTGTAAAACTGTTTGTAATCACATCTTACAATGCCTAACAAACTGTGAACTAATTACACGTTGTACAAACAAAAGTTAGAAACCTGGGATACGAGTTCAAACACAATTATACAGAACATTACGTTATATAAACACAACCATTATCACACTGTTAAACTAAAGTATGAAGCTATTAAGACGTACAGCTGAGCTGTGAGAATGAATTCATTACGTGTAGTTAGTCAAGCTTTCTAAAAGTCACTGAACCACGTCTGTTTAAATAATCTAAAAAGTTTAAAAAACAACAATAAAACATTAACACTAAACAAGGAAACCGTGTAACTTTATCATACTTGTTAGAACTTGAGAAAATGAACGATTTTTGTAAAGACATTATGTGGGTTTAAAAATAAGATATGATGTGTTTGATAAACATACGTACCTCTCCATTATCACAACTAAGTCAAGGACAGGCTCACGATAAACAAATTTCGTTATCACTCGGTTGCTGTTTCCAGATGGCGTTATGAAAATATGTGTTGTGTGCGAGACGCCAACCAGTATATAACAATAATATATTCGGAAAACGTTGTTACACTAATAACATCTGATGAAAAGCGAGGGAAAGAAGACGTATTTTATATGGTTTCACGTGAGCTAGGCTTAATCCTTTGAACGACCATATATATCAGTTTCTCTTGTGTTGTACAGGAAATGAAGCCCTAAACTTTTAACGCGCGTGCGCACCTGACCTAAATACGTAATAACTAAATTCTAGTGAGACAAGGCAGAAAACTAGACGGACGTGTCAAAATGTATTTCAGACAGTTAAGCACGTGAATCAAATAAATTAGTTATAAGAGCAAAAGAAAATGGAACACGGCTATAACAAGTTTGGAACAACGTCTTATAATATATAGTTCGTCGAATGTTATCAACCTAATTTATGTCCTTTAGATGTTCTTATGAGTGCACGCATGTTGAAGTACTAATGTTAACCGACGAGCTGTATATATATATATATATATATTATTACCATCACAATAGACTCAATGTGTGTACAAAACAACTTAGTCATTTTGAAGCAAGTGGTAGCTAAAAATCAAATTCAATATTTTTTTCAAAGTATAAGGCAATCGTAGCTATTTAACCTAAAGCACAAAGGATTCTGTAAGAACCAGATGCCAATGGAAGTTTGATTATAATTTTGTATACGATAATAATTAAACATTCAAAATAGTGTGACATTATTTACAATTTTTGGAAGAACTGAGATTAGTTACAGAATATTTTAAAGGAACCATAAACAACCAAATGTAGAACACGTTAAGGAAGAAACTTTTACGTTGACGACGTACAAAGTAGTAAGATCAGTAGAAAAGGTAGAAATATCTGGCCCTAAACTATTAAACAGTTGTTATTAATAGATAAGTAAAAAAACACAAAATAATAGGTGACATAAACCTTCTAAAGGCTAGTACAGCTGTATGTCTCCGGATTTACAACGCTAAAATCAGGGGTTCGATTCCCCTGGTGGGCTTAGTAGATAGCCCGATGTGTCTTTGCAATAAGAAAACACACAAAACACACTCTAAAGGCATATAACACACAGAGACCTCTATGAGCTAATTATTGAAGGAATTAGGCACAAGAGACAACAGAGATAATTCTTTCGTATCAGTTAAATGTTTCATTTGTATCGTTAACTTGTACTTTATTCTATGAAGCACCATTGAAAGTTGGGTATTGGTTTATTGGTAATCTTAGGATATATTAATTATTCCGTTTTGTTACGAAATATCCTGTTAGAATCGAACAATATGACATTTTGACAATGGGACAACAGTTGTTTTGTAAAGTAGGTGCTTGATTTACTTTTAAAATAAGATTTCATAAATGCTTTAGAAGGACAACGTAAGAGTCTACCGCAACTCATTAGAAGTGACCAAAGACATCCCGACAGAGTTCTTGTCACTTCCACAAACTCCCCAGTGGCTCACCAGTAAGTCTACTGAGCTACGACGGTAAAATTTGGGTTTAGATATTCGTGATAACCAAAAAACCCTATGTATAGCTATGACTATGAGCTTAATAAAAACTAAACCAGAACACCAAACATCATTAATGTGCGGGTCTCGATCTATTTTAAATTAATGTATCTCTGATATAGAAATAGGATCATAAATGTACCTTTATTTAAGCTATATTTTCAAATTGTTTTAGTATAATTAGGTTTCGCACGTGACAACAAATGATTAAAGGTTGATCAATATGATTTTATTTGTGTATCACATATATAATAACTCAAGAGACATCGAGACGCTAGAAACGCCCGAGGATTCATTCGACTGGCGATATCCACTTTTGAAACTTTAGCAGTCGCTCACAGCGAACTAACAATTACCCACTTTAGGGACCAAAAAACGTTTTTATTTTTTTTTATTAGGGTATAAAATTTAATAGAATACACCGGTCTCGCAAACCTTGAGCATATATCGCAGAGTGAAGTGAAACGCTAGAGCGAAATTGTGATATTTCAACACTCCAGAGCTTTCAATCGAGTGTTACGCTTCGCCAAATCTAAACTCAAAAATCATTTTGTCTTTCTAAACAAATATGAAAAAGTTGTTATTGTTACGTCGATAAAATACGCCTTTTTCAAAGTCAGTGAACCGTTCTGTTAGAATTGTATTAATCCTCAACATGAAAGTTGCCGGTGTACTAATACACACCTTTAGCAAGAACACCGACTATTCTACCAGTTTATCCAATTGTTCTGTAAGTATAACCCCATGTATGAAACTACCAATAGAAGACCGTATATATGTTAAGTTTGAAACTTATCCACCAGGGGTGAAACTCCTGTTTATTCCACTATCAAAACCAATTACATGGCCCCAAAAACTGGTACCATTTGTTTAGTAACACAAAAGAAGGTCACAGATCAGGAGATGGTTTAGTTTGTTTGGTTTCTTTTGAATTTCGCGCAAAGCTACACGAGGGCTATCTGCGCTAGCCGTCCCTAATTTAGTAGTGTAAGTCTAGAGGCAAGGCAACTAGTCATCACCACCCACCGCGAACGCTTGTGATACTCTTTTATCAACGAATAGTGGGAGTGACCGTCACATTATAACGCCTCCACGGCTGAAAGGGCAAGCATGTTTGGTGCGACGGTGATTCGAACCCGTGACCCTCAGATTACGAGTCGAGTGACACAATAGAAAAAAAATGTAGAGCCGTGGTAGGTATTTTGGATAAAAAAATTACCCGTTACCCACCTGGTCATGCCGGGCCTGGATCATGGTAAACTACACTTCAGAAACACTAGAATATTAGCCCAGTTTAGACCACTCGATCGTTTCGAACACAGAATTTATATGTTTACCCAGAAAAGTAATATACCTCAACCTCACATATATATATATTCTCCCTATCATGCTCAAGGAACATGGGGGGAAGTAAATAAAAATTTCTGAATGCCCCTAGTGACGTTTTCCCTAAGCTCCGAGTTAGGTAATTTTTTTATCCAAAATACCTACCACGGAATTTGATTTGTCGAAGAAACTCGGACTTCAGCATCTCTACATTTTTTTCTATTGTGTTCAAGTACAGTGACCTCTACAATTTTGAAATAAATGACAAGTAAATTAGTGGAGTTACTTTTATTTGTATAGCTTCTGTTTCTGAAGTCTGAAACCTATGTTGTCAGTTGTAGGTACTCTAAGCGACTTGAGAGTTCCATAAACATTTCAAATAATAAACACAATCATAAATAGTTATCTAACTTTGTGATCACAGCAAGTAAATATATCAGTTGGTAAAAACACAGAATCACTTCTTAAACTTTACAAAAACAGTTGTCTGAAGTTTTGTCTTTTCAGGTTGCGAATCTCGTCACTGCAAATAACCCATCTCCACTTTAGGGTTGCCCGACATGCCCAGGTGGGTTAAGACGCACGACTCGTAAGCTCTGAGGGTCACGGATTCGAATTCCCGTCGCACAAAACATGCTCGGCCTTTCAGCCGTGGGGGCGTTATAATGTTACGGTCAATCCCACTACTCATTGGTAAAAAAGTGATCCAAGAGTTGGCGGTGGGCGGTGATGACTAGCTGCCCTCCCTCTAGTCTTACACTACTAAATTAGGGACGGCTAGCGCAGATAGCCTTCGTGTAGCTTTGCGCTAAATTCAAAAACAACCAAACACTTTAGGGTCGAAACAGACCCTAAGAAACAGAAATCAGGCTGGCCACCATGGTCTAGACATTTAGAATTAGTATAATATACATAGTTTATAAATATTTTTATATAAATAGATTTAAACAAAAATAAAAAAGGCAACTCAAGACCATATATGGACATTGCCCTGAAAAGGGCCAGAGTACTACAGGTTACTTTGGCCCTAAAGCACTACAACTACAGTATAGTAGTAGCCGACATGAAAGTTATGGATCGAGGAAGAGGTCTTGTGCAGCTGACCATTCTGAGTATCAACATTTCCAACATACCCAAATACACACAAAGAAGCAGGCGCGCGAGGGTCGAGGGTGCACTACAATATCCAACCATCCAATCAGAAAATAACAGCCTAAACAGTTGGAGCTGGGTGATGTTGACTAGTTGCCTTTCCTCTATTCTATCATTTCAGAATTTAGGAAGACTGCACTTATAGAACATTTTTTCTCTATCTTTCTCTATATAAAGGTCCAATAAACACGGACATCATTTCATTATCCACAAGCCGTGCTGTTTACAAAGTAAGCAAGCGGACTAATGACGTTAAACTTTGTGATTTGACCTCTGTAACGGACAGAGCGCAGACTGTTCAGCTTCACGGTTAACAATAAACATTCCTGTGGATACTCATCTCACAAACTAACGAGCATTAACCACCTTTTAGTTTCATTAATTTTAGTTTTTATTTGAACAAATTAAGTAAACAAAAGCCAACATCTTTTGAAAAACAACAACGATAATAAACAACAGACCAACCTGCTCGTTGAACAAAAATATTATTAAACATCTTGGTGTTCATCGATCGAGTTGGGTTGTTTCCTGGGGCGTAAAACTTGTGAGGATCTATCGCTTCCCCTAGAGGGAGCAAGCAGCAGCGTTATTCTGTAAAGAGGAGAAAATTATATTAATACAAAACAACTAACGAACGAAGTTTTCATTCGACAAAGAAAAACAAGTGTTAGCAATGTGTTATTGGTTGTTACGTAACTACGATCTCCATAAGTATAATCTAATGATTTCGTTGAAAGTCGCTCCACCTGGTTGTTGATATTGAGTTAGCAAGAAAATCTTAGAAAATTCCGGAAAAATTCTGTTATTTATTTACAAAAAATAACAAATCTAAATCACACTTCATTTGTTCTCCACGTCAGCGGCTAAGCGATGAAAGTCTCAGGACTTGTAAAGCTAACATATCGAGTTTCAATGCTCGTAATGGGCACGATACATATATCTCATTATGTAATTTAATAACAAACAAACATCAAGACGTTTAAAATAATTACATAACCGTGTATGGGTTCAGAACAACATGATTGTTTACTGGTTGTTGTTTTTAGGGATAATTAAGGGTTAATAACATTTTATTGGCACTGGCTTATCACTTAACATTAATTAACTTTCCCATTCATCGAAAACACATGAACACCAACAATGACAGTAACTAAAAATTGGAAGAACACGTTTGACTTCACTAAGCCTAAAGACATCAGCTAAGTTTTGTAAAAAAAAACAATAATATGAAGTCGTTGCTCGTGTCAACTGACCACATCTGATGTTTCGTAGCTAGGAACGGTAATGATCCATTGCACAAAGAGTCCACCATAAATGTTTTAACGACAATATTTCTGTTTGGACTAAAATAAAACAGAATCAGCTAATAATACACATATATATGTTTTCATAAGTATTGATTTAGAGGTGACTAAATTTCATGATACAAATTGCATAAGATTTTTTAAACTCACGTGGTTATAGTGTACCTGGTTATTATAAATTATTAATTATCGAACTTCTCAAGGTTTTAGTAAAGTTAAATTAATCCAATATCGAGCTGGGTTTAATACGTGGGGCTTGGAAGTTATAACATACGTAAAAATATGGATATTTACCTGTGTTTATAATCAGATATATATACTTGTTTTGAAGCTATTATCTCGAATTTATATTACTTGTGTGTAATTTAATTCATAACCTTATGACAAGCTTGAATGGTTATAACGCTAAAACTTCAGTATGATGCACGTGATTGGAATAGCTTTGTGCTGAAAACAAAAACTAGCCAACGAACAGTGATATACTAAACGAAGGTTATTTTCACGGTATGTAAAACACGGAACAACGTGTTCAGTATGCGCGGGACGTACCAGAAATAATACATCGTTTAAGCAATGGTTGGTGGATAGAAAATAATCAGGTATATAAAGAAGCCTGTGTGTCGCTTTATAGGGTCGCTTTTAGTCTTGTATGTATTTTAAACTACAGTATAAAACAATACAAGCTCCTACAGATATTTTGAACACATAAATTAAAACGAAATAATGATATGGATCCACAAGATACACGTAGTTCTCACTTACACGTATCTCTATGTTAAACATGTTTACAAAACATTTCTCAAGTTTAGTTTTGGGAATTATTAAAAAAATAGTGTCTTTTTTAAAGTTTGAAGAAAGTGTGTTTAAATATTTCACATTAAAAATTGCTGGAGATGGACTAGTGTTTTACGTGATGGATTACAGTTCAGAGGGTCTAAGCTTCGAGTAGTGACGTATCGTTGAATACGCTCTGCATGTAAAGTTGAAATAATCAATCCCACTATTCGTTAAACAGTAGGTACATAAAAGACGGTGGGTGCTATTTACTGGTTCATTTTCTTCTGGTTACCAATTCTAAATTTGAGGTGACTACGTCTAAACCATAGTGACCTCTGACTCGACGGTTTAGTCCTTATATAATATAATCCTTTAAAATATCGCTCACATTAAAATACTAATACCTCACTCTTAAAGACTAGCAGATACCAACATTTCAGTCAACGTGTCAGAAATGACAAGACAAACACTGAAAGAAATCAAAACAACATCCAGAGGGCGTATAAAAATAGATCGCCATGATTAGAAACGAATAAACATGTAATCAACTACATCTCTATAACGAAAGACTTAAAGACTACATACACAAATATCGAGTGTGATTTTATGTAGTTCTTAAGTAATAACACTACTACTATTAGACAAAAAATAATTACCTGCTATGTTCTTGTTGAACATAAGGAAGTTTTAAAACATGACAAGCAATTTCTTTGAAAAATATATAGTTAAAAAATCCACGTACCTTCAGGTGTTTTTCCTGAACCTTAAAGTCTGAAGATCAAACTGGTGAGATTCGCTTCCGCTTTGTACTCGTTCGTAACAGCCAGTTTGCAACCTACACTCTCACCCACGTTTGAGTAGGGCTAAAAACTGTTTCCTTACTTTAAACGAACATCTGTTCATAATAGAACCAAAATTAAAACTTCGTGGAATGGTACAAGACTTTATAAATAATAAATTTTACACTGTAGACTTTAAAGTTATTACATGCAATTTAACGTTCGATTTTTTAAATGCAAAATGTATCCAATGGGCAGAATCGTTTGTTACGAAAACTTTGCTGCTGTTCATCAGATTGTCCCTCTAATTTCCCGTATAGGCTAGTGGCCAAAGAATGCATTTCAGTCGATTTCCAAGAAATTCACTGTCGTAAAGGATCGCCACTATGTGTAAATTCCTAAATTTACTCATCTCCCGAATCATAAGTTGCCCCGAGCGTTGCAAACATGTTTATACAGTTAAGTACTAAAACAGAAACATCCTACTACAATCATAGTTTCACTAACTCTTGTTCGTATCTTAGGACTTTCTAATAAGTACTAATTGAACAGTGTTTTGGGATTTGAAATTAAGTTGTGTGGGCTTTTTTATGTAAAGATCTATATTATAATATTGTCTTCTTGCCTCCAGGGGTCGTAGCAAGCAAATATTCTGTTTCGATAGCTTTCACAATCGGGTGCTTAATTGTGCTTTCAGGCCTATAAAACCTTTTTAAGGCTTAAATTTAGTGTCGATCAACATTTTTAAAATCAAATCGATATTATCGGAATGGACTTATCCGATATAACGTAGACAGTCTTCGATGCTTCACAATTACGATGAATTTACAACTGGAACGGTTAAAACAAGTTTTTTTTTCATATAAGTGTCATAGGCCGTATTTTATGGCATAAGACTTTATTATTATAAATAGTCAATGAGTTCTAAAAAACAGTTCATGATCTGATTAACTGAAGTGCATAATGGAAACGGCTTTACTTTACCTTATTTTCATATACACTAATCTAAATATGTATTAGAGAATTTTTACCTTAATTACTTATTTCCAATTCACATTTTACAGTTAGTTCATGGTAACCTCCGATGTAACTTTATAGCCAAAATCTCTTCTGTGAGCCGTTGAACTTCCGCAGAGAGATAAGCGCCCTCTATCACACTACGATCGAGATTGGCGGGATATTACGAGCATTCAATCACTGTAAGGTCGACTGAGATTTACAAAGTTAAGCCTTTCGATCATAACTTTTCGTATTATTACAATAAATTTAAAAAAAAACTTTCTCAAAATTCGTTAGTTTTTGTTTACAGCCTTTTATTTTAAATTTCTAAAATATTTATCAAAATTTTTGATAAAGCAAAACATTACCTAATTTTCGTTTGCTTGAAGTTAAACACAAAGCTACACAATGGGCTATCAGTACTCTGCTCACTACAGGTATCAAAACCCAGTTTCTAGAGTTGAGAGTCTGCAGACATACCATTGTGCCACAGGAAGACCCAGTTTTCGATATGATAATAATTCAGTACATGAGAGCATATTTGACTGTCTATGGTTCTAATTTATCACCACAAAAAACTGCAAAATATACATTTATCAACATTTTAATAAATAAAAACAAAAATAAGTTGGTTGTTCGTAATTTTTAAATATTAATAATGGGAGAACTTATTAGGGTTTTTTTTTTTGCAATTTTGGACAAACAGTTTTATAATTTCGAATTGATAAACTGTAGGGGGAGAACGTTAATGAATAGCACCCACTTCTTACAGTCGGGCTACTCTTTTCAGATAGAATAATGAGGGTTTTAAAGCGCGCCCACAGCCTAAAACTACAAAGCGAATTTTTGTGGCAAAGGACAGTGAATGCTGAATCATCAGGTTAATAATCTGTGCACACTAATCTTTCAGACCATGCCCAACCTAATGGGCGTGGAAGAATAAAATTGAATAAACATTATTTGTTCCATGTGGTTGTTATATGTGGCTCAGTTGGTCTTATGGAAACAACAGAGTCAGAGTTAATTGTGCATTAAGACTACAACTTATCAACCAGGACACTTGAAAACAAACAATAAATATTGAAGACACATTTCAATATTTACAACATTTAAGAAATATTGAAGGGTCTCTAGTTCATTAAACGTTATTAAAATATAGCCCAGCCACAGTGAATAGACTGTGGTCGGCACATGTTTATACTAACATATACATCATGGTATCCGCTTGTATCACCAATCAGTTTATTATTTATTTGTTAAATGAACATTTACAGTAAATTTCCAGTAATATAACTTTCACTCATGTATTGTAACAACATTTATACATAGTTCACTCTGTGCGTCATCGAGTGGTTTTAACACCCCTGGGGAAACTGAAGGCCAAGGGTATATATTTATTATTTTAAAGATGAGTTGGAAGGAGGCGAGTCACGTTCTTGGTCAAACATTTTTGTTTACGAAGAGATATTTAACGATACGTTCAAGTAAATTTTCCCATGGTAATTATTGCTTCTTCAAATACCCAGTTTTTTTGTTTTTTTTTAGTTATGTGAATTTATTTATTCTTCAGGTTTGGAACTTAAATATTAAAAACTTAAAAATTAATGTCTAAAACTCAGTCTGTTGTATATATTTACTGCAGTCGGTATATGCAAACCTCGGAAGTTATAACTGTGATAAACGCTTATTAATCGGAAAACTACAAATATTTAACAAGAAACGTTTATAGATTTCGAACATTACAAACTGCTTAACTTCAGTGAATTAACTTCAGACGCCAGTATTTCTACGAGGACATTAGATATCTTCGTTTGGGAAAACTCATGTTTGAAGAAGCTAGTTAAATTTCCTCTCCAATGAAATGTATGTATATCAACATAGAATTAATTCGATTGGAGTGAACCGTTGATAAAATATTTAGTTCCAGACCAGATAGAAGACTCAGTAGTGTTCGTAAAAACTTTCGCATATAAAGTGTATACGTAATAACCGTTATTGTAAATTGTATTATTGTTTGTATATTAAATTATATTTGTATTAAGAAAGAAATCTGTGTATATCAATCATGTTGGTAAACATGATTTACTTGAAACCTTAATACATGATATAAAAAATTGAAGACTCGTCCGGGATAAATTACAGTACGTAATACTAGTATTAATAAATGTATTTTTTCGATTTATTTAAAACTAGTATTAATAAATGTATTTTTTCGATTTAATTTAATCTTAAGATGTTGCTCTTGTTGTTTTGAGTGAAGCACAAAGCCACACAATTGTCTATTTGTGCTCTGCCCACTACGGGTTTCGAAACCCGGTTTTTAGCCTTGTAAGTCCGCAGACATACCGCTGAGCCACTTGGGGGCCAATCTTAAAAACAATAAGCTCTAAGAAAGTGCACAAAATCGGCAGATCTTGGATACAATAATTATTTAGATATTAGAGTTTCATTGTATATATATTCTTTTATTTATAATCATTTTATTTTATATTGTAGTTCTCATTGACACAAAAATATTTTCGTAATGTTTGTCGTTCATAAGAACAAAGTTACGCAAGAATCGAACAAAAAATTGTTTGCTAAAGAATAGAATGAACCCGAAGAATGCTGAGAAATCAAAATACAACAGAACAGAGTGCAATATGGTATTTACTTATGATAACGTCTTATCAAAGTACTTCTAAATCTGGCTTAAAAATTCTAGCTCGTGCAACTGAATCACCAGAATAGATTATGTTTGTACTGAAACTAAAATATTCAGTTTGAACTACATTGTAAAATCAGTTCAGTGTTCCAAGTGTGGCCACCTACAATTACAATTTAACTAAATCAGTGACCATAACACTGTTAAGTCTGCCAAATGTCCTACTATGCTCTCCCACAGTTACGGATTAATTGTACAAGTGAACATTACAGTGTTAAGTCAGTCTTGTGTCCTACCATGGTCTTACATAGTTACACTTTAACTAGATTAGTGACCAATAGAATGTTATGACTGACCGGTGTCCTACCATGGTCTTACATAGTTACACTTTAACTAGATTAGTGACCAATAGAATGTTATGACTGACCGGTGTCCTACCATGGTCTTACATAGTTACACTTTAACTAGATTAGTGACCGCACTTATTGTACGTGTTATTCACTCAATTAATGACCTACACATAATCGTAGAGATAACAGAGAAACATCAGAAGCTATTAGAACCTTTATGTGTTGACCACTGTGACGTATAACCTTGCTACGGATTAATACGTGTTCATGGCTATTTATTTACTGCTCACAAATGTGTTATCTAAAGGAATAAAAAGTGAACGAAACTTCAAACAAAGTTATGTAAACAGAAGTATTTTGTTTCCTGGTTATAAAAGAGCGATTATAGCACTTTTCAATCGCTACATATTTGCAGTTTTGTTTTGCGAAAATGTATTTAAAAGCGATTCGAAAATAATTATTTTAGCAACTTCGAATTATTTTATCTTCATTTCTTAGTCTTGTAGTTAGGACTTTGACTCGCAATCTGAGGGTAGAGGGTTCGAATTCCTGTCCTATCAATACTGCTCGCCTTTTCAGTTATGGGGTCGTTATAATATGACGGCAAATCCCACTATTCGTTGGTAAAAGCCCAGCATGGCCAGGTGGGTTAAGGCGTTCGACTCGTAATTTGAGGGTCGCAGGTTCGAATCCGGTGGCACCAAACATAGTCGCCCTTTCAGCCTTTAGGGCGTTATTATGTGAAGGTCAATCCCACTATTCATTGGTAAAAGAGTAGCCCATGATTTGGCGGTGGGTGGTGATGACTAGGTGCCTTCCCTCTAGTCTTACACTACTAAATTATGGATGGCTAGCGCAGATAGCCCTCGTGCAGCTTTGCGCGAAATTCAAAAACAAAACAAGTTTCACGATTGCCCTGTCATCTAGCGTTTGCTTTTAAAACTATACTTTAAATGGCTTCTCCCAGAGACTTGAATAAATTATTTAGTGGACTTTATCTGGATGAAAAGTCGCGCAAAACTGTAAAGCTCACGCAATAATATTTGAAATCCTGGCTCACCTTGGTTTTGCTTTTCAAGAAAAGGAAAGATAAATACGTGTAGGCCTCTAAATGTACATAATCACAATTTTAACCATTCATTGAGACTTGTGTGAGGACTTTAACCAAGGAAATAAAGGAACTACAAACAATTTGAGAAATGGAAAACTTTAGAAAAGCCGTACATTACAGGGTTAATAAGTAAGTCAAGTTTATTACTGTGTGCTGAAAATTCTTGATTATGAGAAACCCACATGAAATAAAAACGTATCTCAGAACGGCTGGTATGGGTATTAACACTTTTATTGATAAGTGGAGAACAACGTTTCGACCTTCCTAGGTCATATTAAGGTTAAGAAAAACAGAATTTGAATGTAACAGTTGATGTACACATGTCTTAGGGACGAGAGAATAAACAGGTACGACATTGTAGGTGGCGCTGCAGGTGGATGTTAGGTTATTAATTAGTATAGGTATAAAGGTCTTCCTTTATATTGGTTTAATTTTGGTTTTAGTTGCTGTGTAAGTAGGGCTTCTTTGATATTGCGTTTGTTCATATTTGTTTCCCTACTTAATATCTGGGTGTTTTCCATGGTTATTTTGTGTTTATTTGATTTGCAGTGTTCAGAAACATGTGAAGATGACCGAAACTAAAAGGCTTAAGTGTAGGGAATCCCGTGTCACCAGTTCTAGCCAACATTTTTATGACACAGATTGAATCTCAAGCGATCAGTTCATCCTTACATCCACCACTATACTGTACAGATATGTTGATGATATAATTGCTGGATTCACACCTACAGAACACAGACTTAGTTTTTCAACCACATTAACTTGATACACTCTATGTTCATCTGTGAACAGGAAAGAACTAACCAAATAGCATTTCTTAACCTCAAGATCGCTAGAACTGATACACAATTCAAAACAGAAATCCACAGAAAAATCACCCACACTGGATTATGCATTCCCTGGGACTCAGCACATGAAACAAAACAAAAACTCAATATATTAATAAACTAAATAAACACAGCAACAAAATTATGTTCACCTGATAAAATTAACAGTGAAATCAACAAAATAAAACAACACTTCATCAACAACAACAAATTTCATCAAAACACTTTGGAAAACATTATACACACACACCTTGACCAACAATAAATAAACAACAATAAATCACAAGATACAACAAACTACCAAACTTTATACTGCTGTATACCACATGATCCTGACATTAGTGAAAAAATAACGAAGATTTGGAAAAAAAAACAAACTTATAACAAAACATAACACTCCAGTAAACATCAAATATATCCAAAAACCAGGTACAAAACTAAAGTCCATACTATGTAACAACTACACTGACAAACACAACACCAACATAATTTATTAAATACAATACAACAACTGCCATGACTTCTATATTGGTGAAACAAGCAGGAAAATGGAAACCAGATTCAAAGAACACAAAAGAACTCCTTCACACGTTTTTGAACACTGCAAATCAAATAAACACAACATAACCATAGAAAACACCCGGATATTAAGTAGGGAAACAAACATAAACAAAGGAATCCTACTTAGACAGTAATTAAAACCAAAATTAAACCAATATAAAGGAACACCTTTATACCTGTACCAATTAATAACCTAACACCCACCTGCAGCGCCACCTACAATTCCGTACCCGTTTATACTCTCGTCCCTAAGACATGCGTCCATCAACGGTTACATTCAAATTATCTCTTTCTTAACCTGAAGATGACCTAGTTTTACAGTGTTTTTTGCTTTGCTTAGTTTTTTGCTACTAAGTTAAAGACAAACCAAACCAAAACTGCTTATCTGTGACGTATTATGTCTATCGATTCCAGCTTTCCAATAAGTATTAAATTCTAATTTTTGAATGTACTGTATCTGGTTGAAATAATTTGTAGTGTTCAACTTTAAATGGCCCAGTCAAGGAACATATATCACTTTTATGGTACATTGTGATCTGCTTGACCATGGATTTGGTAATACCTTATAATATAGATCACAGATACATTGCATTCTGGTTTCAATGCTCTTATCAGACAACTACGAAGAGTATATGTGTTGTCAAAGTAATGCCAGTGATATGAAGTAAGATTACTTATAACTTTATGGAAAACAAAATGGCTTCATGTGTGAGTATGCCAGGACTTGTCAAGAGTAGGTTTACCTTACCTTCCTTCATCTATTTTATTTAAATATTTCTTGTTATTCACCCAAATTTCACAGCAGAGTTACTGGATGAGGGCCAAAATGTCCAAAGGATACCAACACATTACATGTTATAACTTCACAAGTGGAAATAAAACAGTTGGTAGAGTTGCATTTAAGAGTTGCTACTAAGAATGGAAACTGTGAATCAATATTTGTTGTAAGCTTCAGGGTATTTTGATAAATTTAAGAAATCTAGATGGCTGGATAGTGTATATTTGGGTAAAGAGAAAACACATCTCAAGGTTTTATACTGGAGAGGTTGGAGACTTTAAAGTACATTATCAAACATGTTACATCTGACCATGTTGCCATATTGCAATAGAAGTCGAATTAAAAAGCCTTGTAGATGATTATAGAGGCGTTGGTTGTGCAGGTTAATAGGATGCCTCCTGTTTTTGTTATGAGACATTGCATTACAGATTTGATGATTGGTCCAATTTTAGTTACGTAGATGTAACTCATAGGAACTTGACTGTCTTCATGAGATGAATATCTGTGTGTAATATTTGTGAACTGACTTGGGCTGCGTCATCAGCATATTGTCATTAGAAAGTATATCACAGTTTGATAAAGCGTATAACATCCACAAAAATAAGGTAAAAGAAATGAACTAATCGCGAAGCATCATGGGACATCGGGATATGTGTGTAAGATTGTTTTTAACTTTATTATCGAGTGATATTAAAATTCAGAGGATAGTGGTTTGAAGTATGTTAGAATAATGAGAACATTGGAATAAGAAAAGTTGTTCAAGGATTTTCTCATGTGTCATGGTGTCCCTGCGTGAGTCTCACGAAGTGGTATGCGAATTAAACATTTAAAAACGTTTCGTTCAAGGATTTTCTCATGTGTCATGGTGTCCCTGCGTGAGTCTCACGAAGTGGTAGGCGGATTAAACATTTAAAAACGTTTCGTTCAAGGATTTTCTCATGTGTCATGGTGTCCCTGCGTGAGTCTCACGAAGTGGTAGGCGAATTAAACATTTAAAAACGTTTCGTGTTGTTTTGAATTATGCACAAAGCTACACCATGGGCAATCCGTGCTCTGCCCGCCACGGGTATCGAAACCCAATTTTTAGTGTTGTAAGTCCACTGCTGAACCACAGGGGGCGCAAAACGGTTGATATGGGTAGAGAAAGCTCCAGAGGAGTGAACAACGTTTCGACCTTCTGCGATCGGTCACCGTTAGGTTCACAAAAAAAGGAAGAGGTAACTGACCGAAAACTGACCACATGTTTGAAAGGGGTTGTGTAACTGAGTGTAGGAATGTAGAGGGCGTGCTTAGATGTTTGATTATATCTATTAATATAGGTATAAAGGTGTTCCTTTGTATTGTTTTATTTTGGGTTTAAGTTGTTGTATAAGTAAGGCTTCTTTAATTTTGCGTTTGATTATGTTTGTTTCTTTATTTAGTATTTGAGTGTTTTCTATGGTTATGTTGTGTTTATTTGACTTGCAGTGTTCGAAAACGTGTGAAGGTGACTTTTTATGTTCTTTGAATCTGGTTTCCATTTTTCTACTTGTTTCTCCAATATAGAAGTCGTGGCAGTTATCACATTGTATTTTATAAATAATGTTGGTGTGGTGTTTGTCAGTGTAGTTTTTACATAGTATAGACCTCAGTTTTGTGCCTGGTTTTTCAATAAATTTGGTATTAACTGGAATGTCATATTTTGTTACTTGTCTATGTTGGATATTTTTGTGCTCAGTCAATGTTGGTACTTGTGTTATTGTCTTGTGTATTAATGTTATTACATAATAAGGTAGCTTTTCTTAGGCCAGTTTTGTTCGTTTTGTTTTTGGAATTTAGTAAAGATAACCCAGAGTTATCTCTGCTAGCCGTCCCTAATTTAGTAGTGTAAGACTAGAGGGAATGCAGCCAGTCATCACCACTCACCGCCAACTCTTGGGCTACTCTTTTACCAACGAACAGTGGGACTGACCATCACATTATAACTCCCCCACGGCTGAAAGGGCAAGCATGTTTCGCGACAGGGATGCGAACCCGCCACCCTCAGATTACGAGTCGCACGCCTTAACACGCTTGGCCATGCCAGGCCATATCAGTTTTGTTTCTTGTGCAATTGTCATATGTATAAGAGTTATTACATATGGATTTTTTTTTTTTTTTTACAAAAGGTGGTAGGGTCGTTTTCGTCTATAGATTGACAGAAGTTATCCCACTATTTGTTCTAGTGCTGTATTTTTAGTTCTTTGATATACTTATTTTTCTCTATTAGTTAAAGTTTACATCTCTCTGTTGAGTGTGATAATAAATGGGAGTCTGATGATGTGGCCGTGAATGTCTAGGGTTAAATTCCATGCTTAAATATTGAGTGAAAAGTTCTGTCTCAGAACTGTGTTATCTACAGCAGATTGAATTAATAACCTTTGTGATTTTTCTCTCATGTATTCGTTGGGTGTGTAAAGGGATGTTGTTGATAGGGGTTGAATTGAAATAGATCGCGGTTGGAGGGATGGTTGTGGAAGGGTGGTATTGAAACTAGAAAAGGAAAGGGTTTACGAGGTCTGTTCAAAAAATACGCGACAGTTTGAATTGCGCGGCTCCAGTTGGTTCCAGAAGAATCCGCTTGGTGTTGCTAGGTTTGCACAGATCAGCTGATTACGACGCCATTTCCCGATTGCAGATATCTTTATTTGTGTATTAGCTACGCGGTTTTAAGTGAAGTGCGATTTTTTCGTTTGGCGGATTTCAGAATGAATGACCTGAAGGAGCAACGACTTGCTGTGAAATTTTGTGTTAAACTTGGAAAATCTGCGACTGAAACTTTTGTTATGCTTAACACGGCTTACGGTGATGTTGCTATGAAGCGCACGGCATGTTTCAAGTGGCATGAACGTTTTAAGGATGGTCGACAGTCCATTGAAGATGATGAGCGTCCTGGACGTCCTTCCACGTCAACTGACGACCCACACGTCGACAAAATCAACACACTGGTGCGGGCAAATCAGCGTCTGACTGTCAGGGAGCTTGCTGAAGAGTGTGGGATATCAGTTGGATCTGGTTACGAGATTTTGACCAAAAAATTGAAGATGCACCGCGTTGCTGCGAAATTCAGCCCTCAGAACTCGTGAGTTTTTGGCCAAACACTTGATCACTGTTCTTCCCCACCCCCCTACTCACCTGACCTTGCTCCTTGCTCCCAAAAGACTCTTGAAAAGAAGAAGATTTGAGACGATTCCAGAGATTAAGGCAAATGCGACGAAGGAGCTGGAGGACATTACAAAAGAAGCGTACCAGGACTGTTTCAACAAGTGGAAACACCGTTGGGATAAGTGTGTGCGTTGGGGAGGAGAGTACTTTAAAGGGGTCCCAGACTTCTAAATAAAGTACATTTTGTTTTATGACGTCAGTTCGCGTATTTTTTGAACAGCCCTCGTATTGTCACCCTAGTGTTATTTAAAACATGGGTGAATAATAAAAAAAACAAGTGAAGAAAACCTGAAAATGTATCACTAGATGAATATCCATGACGGTAGGAAAATGTGATGTGTATATTATTTACCTTGACCACTGTATCTCAAGTGGTCGTTTCTAAGTTAAGGAACATAGAAAGAGAAATAGAAGGTTCGTTCTCCACATTGACCAAGCATAGACAAGTGGATATGGTGCACGACTCGCAATCTAAAGTTGTGAGTTCGAATTCTCGTCACACTAAATATGCAGGCCCTTTCAGCCGTTGGAGCGTTATAATATTACGATAAATCCTCCTGTTCATTGGTCGGAAAAAAAGTAGCCCAAGTGTTGGCGGTAGATGTTGATGAGTGGCTGCCTTCCGTCTAGTTTTGCACTGCTAAATTAGCGACTGTTAACGTAGATAGTCCCCGTGTGGATTTTCGTAATATTCAAAACAAGCAAACAAACCTCCACGCAGTCGGCAAGACTGGTTTGACTGGTTTTAAAATGTCTGGCTTCCCAGATCTTGAATATCTACAAAGTTAAAATTATTTCCGTTAAATAAAAGTTGAGAGAAACATGCACTGTGATATTCCACAGTAAGTTACAGCTACCGTGTTTTGACACAGGTGTGTCTTTTGAAATATACGCTGATACACATGTGTTCGATTCACAAACATCTGTCTTAGGAAAGTCGAACTTTAGAAAATTTGTCTTCAAATGTTTGTGACATGTTTTTTGTCTGTTTTGTGAAACTTCCGTGTTGTTTAAATAAATAACTGATAATTTTTAGCAACTAAAATAAAAATAACCGGGTACAAAAGTTAAAAAGTTGACATGGTCTTCAGAATCTGTCAACAAAAAAAGATTTTTTAAATTGTTTGTTCAAACCACATTCAGTCAAGATTGTTACGAGTCGGTAACCAAGGTGTCACGTTCTATCTTGGGCTCAGTGAAAATAAAATATACTTCTTACTGACTGCCTGGTTTCAGTCTGTTTATCAGAATATTATAACAAGATATAACAAGAGAAGTTTTTCTCTCTTGTTATTGTTATTTTTCAAAACCAGTTCACGATGTTCACTACTTAACATAAAGATGATCGTGTTTTTAATGTTTCTGTTCTGTTTGCTATGTATTCCACTTTACATAGAGTTGATGGTGTTTCTTATGTTTGTATTCTGTTTGATGTGTACTTTACTTAACATAGAATTGATAGTGTTTTTAATGTTTATTATGCACTCCACTTATTTTGTAATGAATACTGTTTTAATGTTTGTATATTTGTTGTGTACTCCACATAAGACAGAGTTGATTGTGTTTTAATGT
This sequence comes from Tachypleus tridentatus, assembly GCF_004210375.1. Lineage (NCBI taxonomy): Eukaryota > Metazoa > Arthropoda > Merostomata > Xiphosura > Limulidae > Tachypleus > Tachypleus tridentatus. The sequence continues at coordinate 19,835,512 of NC_134828.1, read as the reverse complement.
TTGTATATTTGTTGTGTAATCCACTTAGGATAGAGTTGATAGTATTTTTAATGCTTATAATCTGTTTCTTAGGTTTTCAATTATCATAGAGTTTACAGTGTTTTATTGTTTGTATTCTCTTTGTTGTTTACTCCATTTATCATATTGTTGATGGTGTTTTTAAAAGATAGAACAAGTCGTACTATCTTTGGATAATCGATACAGTGAGTGATAGTTAATGGCTGCAATAATGGGGTTTTGATTAATAGATGGATTAGTGATGGTGTCTTTTATTAACGGATACAATAACTGATAGTGTGTCTTTCAAGAGTTAATGTCCTCCAGTGGCAGAGCATTATATCTGCGAACACCCACCATTAAAAATCCGAGTTTCGATAGGTGTGTTAAGCGGAGCACAAATAGATCATTGTGTAGCTTTGTACTTAATTCAAACAATCAATCAATAAAAACTAAAATAAATATCAGCTGGATAAAAGGCTGAAACAAGGTGCTATTTAGGTCAGGGATTTTATTCATTATTTGAAGAGTTCCGATCTTGATGTAAAAACATGACTCATGTTTGGCCATTTTACACATTAACTTGATATATTTACTGTTATCCAGTTTTTGTTTTGTTTAGTATTGAAATGTGTTTATTTACCATCAGATTGTTTCGTGAAGATAAGAGTGTGTGACAGAATGTTTCAGGGACAAACATAAACTAACACATGAAGAAGTTATGACACTTGCTAACAGAATGACAAACGATGAAAACAATATCGAGTGTAATGTAACATGGACCATTTGGCTAAGGTGCTTGACCCGTAGTCTGAAGGTCACGGTTTCGAATCCCCATTTATCCAAACATATATATTTTGTCAGACATGAGGAAAATACAATGTGACGGTTAATCCCACTGTTCGTTGACACTAAAGTAAACAAAAAAAATCATCGGAACAAATGTGAGTAAATTACACATCGTAGTTGATAACGAGAAATCCACTTGAAGTTCCATCCGTTTTATGATAAATTACACATTCACAAACATGAGTCATCTAAGTTTTAGATCCACATGTGTTTTACAGCATGTTGTTATGTATGTTTATAATTATCGTGTTTTCAACAAATGTACAGCCATATGTAGATATATTGAAAAAGGAACTCACGTTAATATAATTCTATAAAGTTGTTGGAACTGTTCTCTTGTTCCAGACAAAATAATATATATAGAGAAATACTGAGAATTTACTTTATTTATTAGATCAACATAATAAAACTGTTTGTCTGAAGGATGTTTCAAAAACAGTTTATGGATTATCGGCCTCAAACATGAGATGATAGTAAATTCTGGGTGATTTATTTAAGTCTAACACTTAGAAAAGCTAGATCCTCTGGTAAATGAAAGTTTTTCAGATATAATTCCCTTCCAGTTGGAGTTATTCAGGTTCTGAAAGAAACAAAAAGACATAGATCGGTAAATAAAATATCCACAGAACCATAAACTACAATATAACAAAATATTCAAAAGTGCCATACACTAAAATATAACAAAATATTCGAAGTTCCATACACTAAAATATAACAAAATATTCGCAGTACCATACACTAAAATATAACAAAATATCCACATTACCACATACTAAAATATAATAAAATAACTACAGTACTATTTACTGAAAAATATTAAAATATTTACACTATCATATACTAAAATATAATAAGCTCTCCATGGTATCAGATACTAAATGTAACAAAATATCCACATTACATACTAAACTATAATAAAATATCCATTGTAGCATACACTAAAATATACTAAAATATAATACAAAAAACAGAACCGTTTACTAAAATATAATACAAAAACACAGTACTTCCATACAAAATTTAAAATATAATAACCAAATATCCACAGTACCATGTAATATAATTTTATAAAATAACCACATTTCAATACTCTAAAATCTAACAAATGATACACAGTACCATACAGTGATTTATAATGATATATCCAAAGTCCGTATTCTAAAATACAACAAAATATCCACCGTATTATACCGTATATAAAATTAAGGCAAGGATATTTAAAACAAGGATCACTTGAAACAGAATAATGAAATTCAATACAGTTAGAACTCTTTATATCTAATACATGGGACACATAGTGTACGTCTCCGATCTACAAAACCATTTGTGACAACAGGATAATTGATAACCTGTTATCAATTATGATGGCAACATGATTTTCTAATGAACGAGGATTCTCCTTCTGACTGTACCAAGGTAAATACGTAGGTTGTATTTGTGAACCAAACAAACATTATTCATGGTTGTAAGATTGAAATAATACTGTAATGTTTACTGTGTAATCTGTAATGGTCAGTGAGTGAACAACAACTAAATAATAACTTAATTTATTATTGTTTTAAAGGTAAGAAATAAGTGTTCAGCTATTGATTTAGTTTTGACTTTTTCTACTATATGTTTCTCTGAACACATGTTAAAAGCTTATAGCTATATTTTATTTATATATCATATTCTAGATGTTCGAGCAGAGTTAACTATAAATCACGAAGAATATGAAAAACAGGAGTACGGAAAAGGAAATTCTTCCTTTCAAGTGTCAAAGACACTGGAAAAGCGCAATCATTATTGTTTGTCCCAATATTTCCGCTGACATACGAGACCTGACAAACTACAGACCAATAAGCCTCCACAATTCCACAGGTAAACTAATGTAAAGAATTATAGGTTACAGATTAGCTGTACCATCTGGAACTCAACTATATGATAAAGAAAATTCAAAACAAAGACAGACACAAAAGACAGACACAAAAGACAGACGAGCGATCACCTTGTGGATTGACTGAAACCATATTTCAAGGATTCAACATGACAGTCGTTACATTTCTTCACGTTAATAAATCTTTTGATAGTGCCAAAGCATAATGTTATTTTAATTACACTATCTCAAGATCCCTGACACAATAATCAGATGTATTTTGAGCTTTTCTCAAATAGACGAGCCAGAGTTCGCATACATCAAACGCTTACACGTCCGTTTACTCTTACGGCTGGTGTCCCCAGGGGTCAGCCCTAAGCCCGCTGTTATAAATTATCCACGTCAATGGTATCCCGTTCCTAGAACTCCCGTATACTCACGCATCTCAATATTTAGACGATGTAGCAGTTTGGAGTACATCGATTGACCTCTCTATTCGTGGCTAGTAAAGTTCAAATTTCGTCGAACCACATAATGACGTGGTGTAACAGGTGGCGTGTATCCATAACAAAACACAAGAAAAAATATTTCACAGGAGTTTTAAAAGCAAACAGAAGAAGATTACACAGACAAAAGTGAATTTATTAAACACTAAGATCAAATTTACTAAATCGATTATATTCCTCGGAGACACTTTCAACATAGCACGAAACTGGACACACCATTTTAACATGGCACTGAACTGGACACACCATTTTAACATGGCACTGATCTGGACACACCATTTTAATATGGCACTGAACTCGACACAGCATTTTAGCAGAATTTCTAATTCAGCGAAACAACACGTAACCTCAGACAGATCAGAAACACCTATAAAGGATGCTCCCAAGACATCATCATAACCATTTACAAAGCGTTTATCAGGCCTCTCATGTAATATGGGTGCATGGTCACTTGCACCACGTCCAGTCGCCTCAGGAAACGATTAAAGAATATACAATACCAGATAATAAACGTGGCATATCGACTAACCCTTAATATTCTACTCCATGTTAGTGAGAAAATATTCAGCTACAAAATACTAGCTCAATGCTAAAACACACTAACTCGACAATTCCCAGCAATGGCTGAAACACCACACACATCCACCAGTCTCCTCGTTACTTATGTAATACCTAGAGCCATAATCGTAAATGTTTGTATATTGTTTTTACATCTTTTACAAAGAAAGGAACGTAACTTCTTTCGTATAGCTCAGGCACTCCAGGGAATAATTAGAGACAGACAAGTAAAAGTTGGGTTCTTCTGTATCCCCTACATCAAAATCTTATCATAGGATCTTCGGATCCCCCTCCGGCTCTGAAAGATCCTGAGTACCACATCACTCGTTGAAGAGCCCTGAGTCCCACATCAGCCTTTGAAGGGCCCCGAGTCCCACATCAGCCGTTGAAGGGCCCTGAGACCCACATCATTCGGTGAAGGGCCCTGAGGCCCACATCAGCCGTTGATTCCTGTAATATTCACACATCGGGTCTGTTGTTGGTTTTTCTGGGGTTGCTGGCTTGCTAACCTTTCTCAAGTGAAATTCAAGAAATGGTTGTTTTGTTTAGAATTATTATTATTGTATTATTTTATTATATATATTTTTTTTCGGTTGCATGATCAAAATACCAAACTTATGAGTGGGGTGAAGAGAAAGAAATTTTCTGACAACCCTGGTTATCTCTATTTTTAAGTAATGGGGACTCACATATTTAAACCGAAACACCTGACAGTCTTTTGTTGTTGATTTTTTTTGTTCAATAATGTAAACAAAGAGTTCCATGGTCATACGTCTCATACTGCTTACAGACGTCTTATCCTGTATTGAAAAATATACTGCCAGTCGTCTTGCAGTACATGGGTAAACTGATATCTGTTCTCTGGTAATCTCTGGAGATTACTGGCTACTAGATGTGTTATCCCATATTGAAGACTCTTCTGCCACTCGTCCTGCTATACTTGGATGAGTTGTTTCTCTGTTCTGTGGTAATCACTTGAGACTACTGGTCACAAGATGTCTTGTTTTATATTGAAATATCCCACGCCACTTGTCCTGCAATATCTGGATCAACTGTTATCTGCTCTCTTTGTAATCTTTGAAGGTGTTGTATCCTACCTCATCACATATATCTTCAGTCCAGTGAAGGTAGTGGTAAGTATAGTGGTCATAGCATTACGACAACATATTCTGCATGGATACGTGCAGAGTGTAAACAAGCATTGTCCAGCTACAATAAAGTGACATCATGGTAGTCTCTGAGGAAGGGAATTACGTGGGGTTTTAACACGTTAAGCATTCAGGTTCCTCTGTATGTGAAATTCTGTGGTTGCCTCTCTCAATCCACGTCACTAGGGACACTCCAGTGATTGGTATGTCGTCATCTTGTTTTCCTTCTTCTTCTCCAGACAAGTTGAAGTCCATCAGACCCGACAGTACGAAAACGTGACTCATCTGTGAATAGAACAGTGTTCTATGGCTTTAGTATAAAAGATATAGCCCTTTAATAATGTTTTCGTTGCTACTTTTCCCTACCAATGCACATCAGATACTAAATGTTCATATACGTACACCTCGTAAAATAACACATGATAAGACATCTGGAACAGATAATATTCCACCAATGATTTCAAAGAAGACTAATGGTTTTAAAGAACAGAGGAATTACGCTATCAAATATTACAGTGTTTTTCTATGTCTAACGGACCCTTTGTCACGTACAAAACGACCTTAGAGTGAGACCTTTAGTACCAGTTCATGACTTGACTTCTCTTTCAGTAGACTTTCTCTAGAGAAAGAGGTTTCGTTGTACCCCGATTTATCATCAACAGAACGTTTCAATTGATTATCGAAATCACTGTAAAGTGGATAACGTTTGTTTCATCCTTACTTGACATCTTGAAATACGATCAAGGCTCTTTAACTCTGAAACATGGCCAAGACAGGTCATACCCCTTTGACTTATGATCTCTGAGGAACAAGGGGCAGTCACTTGATGAATTCTGACATGTTGTTTAAGTGAATTTATATGAATGTTTTTACAAACTGATTTTATGTGGTCGATAAATACGACTTGTTTTGTAGACCATACAATTTGTAGTGAGATCACCTGACTTAAAGGTATGCCACCGAATCGAAATTAGGGATATTTATAACAATGGAGTTACAAACACAGAAAGTAGAATAAATATATATGTAACAAATAGCACCAGACAATATTTATAAATATTCAAATACGCATTATGTGTTTGTAAGTTTCAATGTTAAATTATTATGTGTGGTAAATATGTAGAGATATAAATAATTATGTTACAACAGATAATGTGAAAATTATTTTATGCAAATAAGGTAAAATAGTATTGACTATAAAATTGAATAGAAAACGTATTCAATGTAAGTAAAAGCATGACTGACGTAACAGTGTTATTACAGTTGCATCATTCCAGTAATAATTTTCCTTTGAAGCAACTCTTTAAATGATTATGGATATGAATTAACAATATAATTTGTTTGCATTTAATGGTAAAATCTACGTAATACAATTAATTTTATTAGTGGTAGCTCTAACGGTAAGCTGATACTTTATATGATGATATCCTCTAAGTTATATGATCCACCTGTAGTGCCTTAACAGAACTAATCACTTCACTTCATTCTCTTCAGGATTATGTAAAATAGTATATAAACTAGATGTAATGTAAATCTTAGGCTTTTATCATTACTAGAGATATGATGATGTGTTTATTGATCTACATTTTTCTCTTGTGGTTGGTTCATGAAGTATCAACAATGATTACTTAATCATTATACGCTTTCCTATAGTTATGCACTCTCTGATTCCACTTTGTGGAACTATGACTAACAGCAATGTAAGCCTAGCTACACGCCTTTCTGGTTCCATATTTTATAAGTACAGCATCATTGTTTCCACCTCATGGAGCTCTCTGCTCCTCACCTCCTATGAGGAAACCAGTCAGAGCTTGCGTTCAGGGTCTCATTCTAACAAATGATACAATAAAGTTTCTGTACTTTAATGGTATGAAAACAAAAACAATCCAAAGTCCTACAATGTAAATTTCTATCTAAAACTGTGTTTAGTCTTTAGATAATTCAATTGTGAGATATATATAAATTTTGTGTAATAATATTATTTTATTTGTTTCCAAATATTGTTTTTGGTTTCTATGAATGACCTCAGAGATCAATTTTTAGAAAATATTAACAACAATATTTATATTACGGAATATTTATTTATACTTTTCTTGCATTTTGATTACATAAAGAAAGGTTTCAACATTTTTTCTTATTACATTTATAAATTCTTATTAATCAGTGGTTATTAATCTTAATAAATAAAGATTCACTAAAAGTAAGACGTTGATTAAAAAACACTTCTTCCAAATACACTTTAAGAAATGATATTATGAATTTCAATGTCCATATCGATCATATTACTGCTGTATAGAGAATTTAGTAGAAGCTTGTATTAACTATTAAAGTATCGTAAGCCTATTTTGTTCAAAGCTTTCCAAAAACTCTCAGGACTTTCAGAATACCATTGAAGACATGCTTTCATTACTACTGCTAATGTAATGAACACTGCACCTACCACACTCGACAAAGTTACATCTTCACCAGTTATCGTGATTTGAAAGATAAAAGAAAAAACAATTTCCAAGGAACCCACTAAAGCCACACAACTAGCCTTTTCAACGTAGAGGGCGTTAACATAAAAATACTGAGTGACAAAACTAAGTATTCCAATTCCAAATATGAACCAAATCACAGTTCCACATTCTGGAAATACAGTATCGTTAACAATAAACTGATAAGTGCATAACAGTAGAGTCTGGATGGCACAGTAAGAGAACATAACCACAGCATAGTTTAAAGATTTTATTCTACGCACTATGATAGTCGTCAACGAGGTGAAAAACCATAACCAACAGCTAGTAACGACCAACAATTCGAGATTGTGCATCCAATTTACTGTCCAATCGTCCAAAAAAAAAGATGGACAACTAATTAGGATGATCCCAACAATGGCTAACGGGATGGCTATTACGTCAATAAAATGTATTTTTCTCGCAGAATGAAGAAAGCTAGAATTACAGTGAATATAATTTCTGTCTTTGTAAGAACTGTAACATCGCTTAGTGGCAAGAAGTTTAACGAATTATACAAGAACAATATACCTATCGTTCCAGTGATTCCTCGGATGAAAATTATTAAATACTGGAACAGAATATTCGGTAAGAAAGAGTGACGGCTATGTAAAATAATTGGTACACAGAAAGCAGCCATGTATATTCCACGGTAAATCAAAATAACCTGTCTGGAGACACCTGGAGTAAGTTTAACCAGCATTAATTGAATACATTGAGCAATACACTGAAATACAGTTAGAATAATTCCAATACCAGGAAATTTGATTTTCTGAAAGGGAGATCCAAATGTCTTTGACACTTCAAAGGAAGTGTTTCCTCTTTCCGTATTCCTGTTTTTCATATTCTTTCTTATTTATAGTGAACTTTGTTCGGACAATCTAGAATAAGATAGAAAAAACAAAAAATCTGTAAGCTATTAACATATGTTCAAAAAACATGTAGTAGAAAAATTCAAAATTCATTAAAAAACTGAACACTTATTTCTGACAATAATAAATCAAATTATTATTTAGTTATTGTTGATAACTCACTAACCATTACAGTTTACACAGAAAATATTACAGTTTTATTTCAATCTTAAAACCATGAATACTCTTTGTTTGGTTCAGAAATACAACTTACGTCTTTATAAAATAAGAATACTCGTCCAGAAGAAAGTCATGTTGCCGTCCCTGGTTATCAATTATCCTGTTATCACAAATGATTTTCTAGATCAGAGACGTACAACAATTTTTCCCATGTATTAGATATAAAGAGTTCTAACTGTATTTATTTTCATTATTCCTCAAAAGACCCTTGTTTTTAACTACTTTTCTTTTATTTTATATTAGTGCATAATACGGTGGAAATTGTGTTGTCTTTTAGTGTATAATACTGTGGATATTTGTTTATGTTATAGTATATGGTACTGCGAATATTTTGTGATATTTTTGTGTGTACTGTGGATATGTTATCACACTTAATGTATGGTACAGAGGATATTTTGTTACATTTTAGAGTATGTTACTATGCATATTTTATTATACTTTTATGTATGATACGATGTATATTTTAGAATATGATAGTGTATTTTACTATGGATATTCTGTCATACTTAACTGTATGTACTGTGGATTTTTGTTATATTTTAGTGTATTTTACTATGGATATTCTGTCACTCTTTACTGTATGTACTGTGGATTTTTGTAATATTTTAGTGTATGGTACTGTGAACATTCTGTTTTATTTTAATGTATGGTACTGTAGATATTTTGTTATATTTTAGTGTATGGTACTGTGAACATTCTGTTTTATTTTAATGTATATGGTACTGTGGATATTTTGTTATATTTTAATGTATGGAACTGTGTATATTTTGATATATTTTAGTGCATTGTACTATGGATTGTCTGTTATACTTTACTGTATGTACTGTGGATTTTTGTTATATTTTAGTGTATGGTACTGTGAATATTTTGTTTTATTTTAATGTATGGTACTGTGGATATTTTGTCGTATTTTAATATATGGTACTCTATATATTTTAGAATATTATACAGTGGATATTTTGTTATATTTTAACGTATTGTACTGTGGATATATTCTTTATTTTAGTGTGTGGTACTGTGGATATTTTGCTATATTTTAGTGTATGGTATTGTGGATATTTTCTTATATTTTGTTGTGTGGTACTGTGGATAAGTTATTTATCGATCTGTGTCTTTGTTTCTTCACAACATGATTATCTCCATTTGGAAGAGAATTACATCTAAAAACCTCCGTTTATCAGTGGATATAAATTTTCTAATCTGTGATAAGTTGGTTCTTAAATAAATTAACTGATATTTATGGTCACTGGTTCTTTGAGGCCATAAACCAGAAATTGTGAAAACAATATCCACACAGACAGTTTTACTTGTATAGCGTATATATGTTTAAAACTGAGATGTAGTTAGATTTTCTGACCTTTGTCTCCACGATTTTGTGTGTTACATTACACTCGATATTTTTAATCGTTTATCATTCTGTTTGCATTTTGATAACTTCTTTATGTGTTAATTTATGTTTATATCTAAAGAATTCTGTCACACAAACTTTTATCTATACCACACTAATCTCATAGTAAATAAACATATTTCAGTACCAAACCAAGTATAAACTGGATTAGAATAAATCCTTCAGATTACTATGTCTGATTTTAAACAGATTCCTTGGAGACAAAATGAAAGTTACTTACCGAAAGCAGTAAAAGAATCTTTCCAGTAAAACTTCAAACATCAAACGTAAAGACTCTTGTCTTTACATCAAAACTTGAACCTTTCAAATAATAAACGTAAAATGATGTGATTTCGTTTGAAGTTATATAACAATACCTAGACTGTCTTCTTAATAAAAATGTAAAATGGCATGTGTTTGAGAGTAAACCGTATAAATACAATCCGGTTAAGACTGTAAAACATCTGTACAGCATATTCTCATAGTAGTGGCATCTGTTGAGCAAAACTTGAATGAAGTGAAAAAGGTGTAAATCTTTTATATAGAAAACAAAATGAACTAAATGTTACACTTCAACTACATAACTTTAAAAGTTAAAGCTACGAATATTTCAAGAAAGGCTTTTAATAATTGGAAATTGGATATTAAAATATTTTTGTACTCTTATGCGGAAATGAGTTGGTGACTCAGCTATTTGGAGTGCACCAACTGTCCATTGGTTACTACAAACAAAGGTCATGTTCTCTTCATCACTTGGTCATTGTCGTGTGGCTTTGAAACTTATGAAAACCCAGGGAAAAGAAAATATGATCCGAAAGCAGTTCACAAAATATTATATACACATATACATCTCGGAAAAACAACCAAATTCGTATGTGTTACATCTACGTCTACTAATACTGGACCAATCATCAATTCTGTAATGCAATGTCTCATTCAGGTAATAAAAAATAGGATGGATCCAAGAAACCTGCACAACCAATATCTCTATAATCATCTACAAAGTGTACTTAGAATTGGCAGTAGATGTTGATGACTGGCTTCCTTCCCTCTGGTCTTGCATTACTAAATTATGTATGGATAGCGTGTAGCTTTGTGCGAAATTCAAATACAAACTACACGATAACATTAAAAAACACCCATCTGAAAACTGCATTCTGATGAAAATTTGCAAATTTTAAGTTTTGTTTTTGTCACGTGATGTGACGTGTCAAGTAATGTACACATGCACGTGAAAGTGCAAGTTTGAATTTTTTACACTTATGTGGAACATGTGTAAAGACTGCAGGCAAATACAGGTACATTTAGGTCTTCAAGTCAAGGTTGTTAAGATAAAATATTATTTTTCTAATGGTTAATATTTTATATAATAATATAAACCTGATACAGGTACTTACTGTTAACTTGTTTTCATTTTATAAGTCACAGCTGCTTGCCTGATGCTTTCTTTGCAACTTTAACATAAGTAGTTAACACCACAGTACAGACTCATAGTTTTAAGGAAATGAAGGATTTATAAAAACTTTACCTCAGTTTGTAAGACCGAGGATTGAGTCCCACCAAGTAGAGGAAAAATGGATAAAAACAAATCTGTAATTAGTAGTTGATTAACAATAAGAATATTAAAGTTATTATTAAATAATTAGAATTTGTTTATCATAAAGACTACAGACAATAATAATACATAAGTTTGAATGAAATAAATAACAAATTGAGGGAGAAAAAATATCACAATATTGTAGTGACCTCTATTGAGCATATATTATCTAAAATAAGTCATGAAAAGCTGTACATGGGTTAAAGTTTCAAGAGAAATGGTGACATGAACATATGTATTTATCTGAAGCTTAGTTATACAGCTGCTGTCTGTTGTAGAAACACAAGTGTGAGGAAAACGTTTTAATAGACTTTCGTCTTCTGTTTTGAGATCATTCTTGAAGACGAGAAACACACTTGAAATAAAAATGTATCTCAAGACGGCTGGTATGGGTATTAAACCTTTTATTAAAATAAAGTAGAGGACAACGTTTCGCCTTTCATTCACACAGAAACAAAACATAATACTATATTTTGTTGCAATATTTAATAATTTTCATCAGAGGAAGTATCGGAGCGATAGGTATATTGTTCTTGTATAATTTCTTAAACTTCTTGCCACTAAGCGATGTTACAGTCCTTAGAAAGACAGAAATTATATTCACTGTATTTCTAACTTTCTTCATTGTGCGAGAAAAAATACATTTTATTGATGTCATAGCCAACATGTCAGCCATTGTTGGGGTCTTCACAAATGTACCAACCGGGATGATCAGTAATATGTAAAGACAATATTTTACCTTTTCAAAGTTTCATTAAACAATTCTAACTATATAAACAACCATTATTTGTAGCTGGAAGTATATTCCAGGAAGAAACAAACAAAAGAAAGACACTTTTTAAAGTTATTTGGGCTTCTTTTGTGTTCCATCCAGATGTATGTCCATTGAAATTTTACATCCAAAACAAAATATTGACCGTCACATTATAATGCCCCCACGTCTAAAATGGCGACCATGTTTGATATGACGGGGATTCGAAACCGCGACTTTTAGCTTACAAGTCGAGTGCCTTATCCATCTGGTCATGCCGGGCTTGAAAAAAAGGCCTACCAAGCACAAGATTATTTAAACAAAAAATAACCTGTTCAATTTAATAGACAGTAATTTTAACGGACTCTGAATGCATAAATGATATAAAATACGACCATTTAACAATGGACAACAAATGTTATTAAAATAGAAATCTTTTTTAGCTTGAACTGAATAGTACAAGGAAAGTAATTATGAATTTCAAAGAAAACATAAATTTATAAAAAACACAAATAAAGTACTTATTTGATAGAAGGAAATAAAACCCTTTTGAAAAAACAAAATATGAAAAACATTAATTTTATATTCATGATGAAGAAAACTATTTAGTCAAACATTATAACAATAAGTAAATCAATAAAACCCAGAACTGAATTCTTGTAATTTAGATTTCAGAATCCAAACTGTGAAATAACACTTATTTTAACATATATATGTGAGAAAAACTGTAAACCAATACATTTTACATTCACTTATAAAGAGAAAGGATATAAACGAAACTTAAACAGACATACTAGAAAATCAAAAAATTTTATACCTTTTAACCTGGGGCACATGATGAGGCATAACTTTACAACAAGTTTAGACTAACTGTCTGAACAAAGAAGTGATTTATGAAAAAAAACACCATATCAAAAGCCTTCCCTATTATACAAAATAGTTTTATATAAAATTTTATACCTTTTAACCTGGGGCACATGATGAGGCATAACTTTAGTTCAGACTGACTGTCTGAACAAAGAAGTGATTTATGAAAAAACACCATATCAAAAGCCTTCCCTATTATACAAAATAGTTTTATATAAAAATTTTATACCTTTTAACATGGGGCACATGATGAGGCATAACTTTACAACAAGTTCAGACTAACTGTCTGAGCAAAGAAGTGATTTATGAAAAAAAACACCATATCAAAAGCCTTCCCTATTATACCAAATAGTTTTATATCTGTGTTTTGACAAAAAAATGCTTAAAACAAGTTTTACAGGCCAAAATAACAATTCATAAATGTTATTGTATTCACACACTACCTTCTCTTCTCTACTCGGGCATTTGTTTACAATTGCTTCATAAATAACACCTTCTGGTATGGAACAAGGACATTTGTTCTAGTGCTGTATATTTAGTTCTTTGACATAATTATTTTTCTCTGTTAGTTAAAGTTTATATCTCTCTGTTGAGTGTGATAATAAATTGGAGTCTGATGATGTGGCCCTCAATGTAGAGGGTTAAATTTTATGATTATATAGTGAATGAAATGTTCTGTCTAAGAACTGTGTTAGCTATAGCAGATTGAATTAATAACCTTAATGATTTTTTTCTTTCATGCTCGTTAGGTGTGTAAAGGGGTGTTGTTGATAGGGGATGAATTGAAATAGATCCTACTTCCGCTCGTGTCAAGCCGCGGGCTGGTGGTTGGCGGTTGGTGGTGGATGGGTGGTGTTGAAATAGAAAAACGAGAAAGGGATCATGTTCACCCCAGTGTTATTTAAAACGTGGGTGAATAATAATAAACACAAGTGAAGGAAACCTGAAAATGTATCACTAGATGAATATCTATGATGGTAGGAAAATGTGATGTGTATATTATTTACCTTGACCAATGTACCTCAAGTGGTCATTTCTAAGTTAAGGAACATAGAAAGAGAAATAGAAGGTTCGTTCTCCACATTGACCAAGGATGGCCTCGTGGTTATGGCGCTCGACTCGCAATCTGAAGTTGTGAGTTCGAATCCTTGTCACACCAAATATGCAGGCCCTTTCAGCCGTTGAAGCGTTATAATATTACGATCAATCCTCCTGTTTATTGGTAAAAAGTAGCCCAAGTGTTGGCGGTAGATGTTGATGAGTGGCTGCCTTCCGTCTCGTTTTACACTGCTAAATTAGCGACTGTTAACGTAGATAGCCCCCCGTGTTTTTTTCGTAATATTCAAAACAAGCAAACAAACCTCCACGCAGTCGTCAAGATAGGTTTCACTGGTTTCAAAATGTCTGGCTTCCCAGATCTTGAATATCTACAAAGTTAAAATTATTTCCTTTAAATAGAAGTTGAGAGAAACATGCACTGTAATATTCCACAGTAAGTTACAGCTACCGTGTTTTGACATAAGTGTGTCTTTTGAAATATACGCTGATACACATGTGTTCGATTCACAAACATCTGTCTTAGGAAAGTCGAACTTTAGAAAATTTGTCTTCAAATGTTAGTGACATGTTTTTTGTCTGTTTTATAAAACTTCCGTGTTGTTCAAAATAAATAACTGATAATTTTAGTAACTAGAACAAAAATAACCGGGAACAAAGTTAAAAGTTGACATAGTCTTCAGAATCTGTCAACAAAAAAGATTTTCAAATGGTTTGTTCAAACCACATTCAGTCAAGATTGTGACGAGTCGGTAACCAAGGTGTCACGTTCTATCTTGAGCTCAGTGAAAATAAAATATACTTCTTATTGACCGCCTGGTTTCAGTCTGTTTATCAGTCTGTTGTACTCTACTTAACATAAAGATGATCGTGTTTTTAATGTTTCTGTTCTGTTTGTTATTTATTTCACTTTACATAGAGTTGACGGTGTTTCTTATGTTTGTATTTTATTAGTAGTGTACTCTACTTAGCATAGAACTGATATTGTGTTTTTTAATGTTTGCTGTGCACTCCACTTATTTTGTAATGAATACTGTTTTAATATTTGTATTTTGTTGTGTACCCCACATAACACAGTTGATTGTGTTTTAATGTTTGTATTGTATTTGTTGTGTACTCCACTTAAAATAGAGTAAATAGTGTTTTTAATGTTTGTATACTGTTTCTTAGGTTTTTCAATTATCATAGAGTTTACAGTGTTTTTATTGTTTGTATTCTGTTTGTTGTTTACTCCATTTGTCATATAGTTGATGGTGTTTTTAAAAGATAGAAAAAGTCGTACTATCGTGGATAGTCGATACAGTGAATAATATACTCTTCAAAATAAGAAACTCAAAAGGAATATATTTGTTATTTTAAAGAGAAATATATGTAATAACGTTACAAGCTCAGAGTATGTGATGTTACACGTGTTAAGGCACTGATTGTCACACCAAAATGACAATAAAAGTTGTGCACTTTGTAAAAGGAGAAAAACATCGGATTTTTTCGCCAAAAAACGCATTCGTGTCCAATAAATTTGTTTGAGAGATCTGCATGTTTTGCAAGTGCAACATGTGCAAAATCCCTATAAAAGTGACGGGTTCTCGGTTTCCATAGCTCAGTGTTAAGCGACCGACACGCAATACAATTACGCCAAGACTGACGGAAGCACAACGCAACAACGCCATTTGTCGCTTGGAAGCAGGCGAATTTCGATCTGATGTTGCCAGAGCTGTGAACGTCCACCCAAGCACCATCACAAGGATATGGAATCGTCACCAACAATATGTATCAACTCGTGACCGTCCACGATCTGCCAAACCTCGTGTGACCACGCCCGCACAAGATCGCAAAACGTCACCTTCGGGATAGGACCACCACTGTTGCAGTCTACTGCCTCAACCATACAAGGTTGCATAGGATTTCCGATCAGACCGTACGCAACCGTCGACGAGATCCTTAGGCCTCATGTACAACCCATCATGGTGAACTTCAACGACGTTTTCAACATGACAACGCCCGTCCTCACACACAGCCGACTAACTACTGTCTTCTTGAGACACCACAACATCAACGTTTTTCCTGGCTCTCCGGATCACCAGATTTAAAACCCCATCGAACATCTTTGGGACGAGTTGTACCGACGTCTGCGACGGCGACAACCTCAACTGCAGACTCTACCTCAGCTTGCAGTAGCTTTGCAGGCTGAGTGGACAACCATTCCACAGGATGTGATTCGTCATCTCATCGCTTCCATGGGCAGAAGATGCCAAGCAGTTATTGATGCTCACGGGGAGCACACTCGTTATTGACTTTGAGTGACGTTAAACATCAACTAGTGAGCGTGGACTTCGCCTTTGCAGACTTTGGATGTTCAGCAGTGAATGTGCAAAGTTTCACACATGTCATACAGAACTACCCGGAATAAACTTGTTAACAATTTGTCTCAAATTTTGCATTATGCGTTTCTGTTTTTGAAGAGTATAAAATTGATAGTGTTTTAATGTTTGTATTTTTGTTGTGTACTCCATTTAACACAGTTGATTGTGTTTTAATGTTTGTATTGTATTTGTTGTGTACTCCACATAACACAGAGTTGATTGCGTTTTAATGTTTGTATTGTATTTGTTGTGTACTCCACATAACACAGAGTTGATTGTGTTTTAATGTTTGTATATTTGTTGTGTACTCCACTTAAGATAGAGTTGATAGTATTTTAATGTTGTTGTGTGTGTACCACTTAACATACAATTGAAAGTGTTTTTAATGTTTGTATACTGTTACTTAGGTTTTCAATTATCATAGAGTTTACAGTGTTTTTATTGTTTGTATTCTCTTTGAAGTTTACTCCATTTATCATATAGTTGATGGTGTTTTTAAAAGATAGAACAAGTCGTACTATCTTTGGATAATCGATACAGTGATTTATAGTTAATGGCTGCAATAATGGGGTTTCGATTAATAGATGGATTAGTGATGGTGTCTTTGATTAACGGATACAATAACTGATAGTGTCTCTTTCAAGAGTTAAAGTCCTCCAGTGGCACAGCATTATATCTGCGAACACCCACCAGTAAAAATCCGAGTTTCGATAGGTGTGTTAAGCGGAGCACAAATAGATCATTGTGTAGCTTTGTACTTAATCCAAACAATCAATCAATCAATAAAATTAAAATAAATACCAGCTGGATAAAGGCTGAAACAAGATGTTATTTAGGTCAGTGTAATTTATTCATTATTTGAAGGGTTCCGATCTTGATGTAAAAATAAGACCCATATTTGGCCTCTTTTACACTTTCACTTGATATATTTACTGTTATCCAGTTTTTCTTTGTTTAGTATTGAAATGTGTTTATTTACCATCAGATTGTTTCGTGAAGATAAAAGAATGTTTCAAAGACAAACATAAACTAACACATAAAAAAAGTTATCAAACTTGCAACAGAATGACAAACGATGAAAACAATATCGGGTGTAATGTAACATGGACCATTTGGCTAAGGTGCTTGACCCGTAGTCTGAAGGTCACGGTTTCGAATCCCCATTTATCAAACATATATGTTTTGTGAGACATGAGGAGAATACAATGTGACGGTTAATCCCACTGTTCGTTGACACTAAAGTAAACAAAAAAAAAATAATCGGAACAAATGTGAGTAAATTACACGTCGTAGTTGATAACGAGAAATCCACTTGAAGTTCCATCCGTTTTATGATAAATTACACATTCACAAACATGAGTCATCCAAGTTTTAGATCCACATGTGTTTTACAGCATGTTGTTATGTATGTTTATAATTATCGTGTTTTCAACAAATGTACAGCCATATGTAGATATATTGAAAAAGGAACTCACGTTAATATAATTCTATACAGTTGTTGGAAATGTTCTCTTGTTCCAGACAAAATAATATATATAGAGAAATACTGAGAATTTACTTCATTTATTAGATTAACATAATAAAACTGTTTGTCTGAATGATGTTACAAAAACAATTTATGGATTATCGGTCTCAAACATGAGATGATAGTAAATTCTGGGTGATTTATTTAAGTCTAACACTTAGAAAAGCTAGATTTTCTGGAAAATGAAAGTTTTTCATATATAATTCCCTTCCAGTTGGAGTTATTCAGGTTGTGAAAGAAACAAAAATATACAGGTCGGTAAATAAAATATCCACAGAACCATAAACTACAATATAACAAAATATTCAAAAGTACCATACACTAAAATATAACAAAATATTCGAAGTTCCATACACTAAAATATAGCAAAATATCCACATTACCATATACTAAAATATAATAAAATAACTACAGTACCATTTACTGAAAAATATTAAAATATTCACACTATCATATATTAAAATATAATAAGCTCTCCATGTTATCACATACTAAATGTAACAAAATATCGACATTACATACTAAACTATAATAAAATATCCATTGTAGGATAGACTAAAATATACTAAAATATAACCGCAGAACCGTTTACTAAAATATAATACAAAAACACAATTCCATACACTAAAATATAATAAAATATCCACAGTACCATGTAATATAATTTTATAAAATAACCACATTTCAATACTCTAAAATCTAACAAATGATACACAGTACCATACAGTGATTTATAATGATATATCCAAAGTCCGTATTCTAAAATACAACAAAATATCCACCAATTATACCGTATATAAATTAAGGCAAGAGTATTTAAAAAAAGGATCACTTGAAACAGAATAATGAAATTCAATACAGCTAGAACTCTTTATATCTCTAATACATGGGACATATAGTGTACGTCTCCGATCTACAAAACCATTTGTGACAACAGGATAATTGATAACCTGTTATCAATTATGATGGCAACATGATTTTCTAATGAACGAGGATTCTCCTTCTGACTGTACCAAGGTAAATACGCAGGTTGTATTTGTGAACCAAACAAACATTATTCATGGTTGTAAGATTGAAATAATACTGTAATGTTTACTGTGTAATCTGTAATGGTCAGTGAGTGAACAACAACTAAATAATAACTTAATTTATTATTGTTTTAAAGGTAAGAAATAAGTGTTCAGCTATTGATTAAGTTTTGACTTTTTCTACTATATGTTTCTCTGAACACATGTTAAAAGCTTATAGCTATATTTTATTTATATATCATATTCTGGATGTTCGAGCAGAGTTAACTATAAATCACGAAGAATATGAAAACAGGAGTACGGAAAGAGGAAATTCTTCCTTTCAAGTGTCAAAGACACTGGAAAAGCGCAATCATTATTGTTTGTCCCAATATTTCCGCTGACATACGAGACCTGTCAAACTACAGACCAATAAGCCTCCACAATTCCACAGGTAAACTAATGTAAAGAATTATAGGTTACAGATTACTGTACCATCTGGAACTCAACTATATGATAAAGAAAAATTCAAAACAAAGACAGACACAAAAGACAGACGAGCGATCACCTTGTGGATTGACTGAAACCATATTTCAAGGATTCAACATGACAGTCGTTACATTTCTTCACGTTAATAAATCTTTTGATAGTGCCAAAGCATAATGTTATTTTAATTACACATATCTCAAGATCCCTGACACAATAATCAGATGTATTTCGAGCTTTTCTCAAATAGACGAGCCAGAGTTCGCATACATCAAATGCTTACACGTCCGTTTACTTACGGCTGGTGTCCCCCAGGGGTCAGCCCTAAGCCCGCTGTTATAAATTATCCACGTCTATGGTATCCCGTTCCTAGAACTCCCGTATACTCACGCATCTCAATATTTAGACCATGTAGCAGTTTGGAGTACATCGATTGACCTCTCTATTCGTGGCTAGTAAAGTTCAAATTTCGTCGAACCACATAATGACGTGGTGTAACAGGTGGCGTGTATCCATAACAAAACACAAGAAAAATATTTCACAGGAGTTTTAAAAGCAAACAGAAGAAGATTACACAGACAAAAGTGAATTTATTAAACACTAAGATCAAATTTACTAAATCGATTATATTCCTCGGAGACACTTTCAACATAGCACGAAACTGGACACACCATTTTAATATGGCACTGAACTGGACACACCATTTTAACATGGCACTGATCTGGACACACCATTTTAATATGGCACTGAACTCGACACAGCATTTTAGCAGAATTTCTAATTCAGCGAAACAACACGTAACCTCAGACAGATCAGAAACACCTATAAAGGATGCTCCCAAGACATCATCATAACCATTTACAAAGCGTTTATCAGGCCTCTCATGTAATATGGGTGCATGGTCACTTGCACCACGTCCAGTCGCCTCAGGAAACGATTAAAGAATATACAATACCAGATAATAAACGTGGCATATCGACTAACCTTAATATTCTACTCCATGTTGAGTGAGAAAATATTCAGCTACAAAATACTAGCTCAATGCTAAAACACACTAACTCGACAATTCCCAGCAATGGCTGAAACACACACACATCCACCAGTCTCCTCGTTACTTATGTAATACCTAGAGCCATAATCGTAAATGTTTGTATATTGTTTTTACATCTTTTACAAAGAAAGGAATCGTAACTTCTGTCGTATAGCTCAGGCACTCCAGGGAATAATTAGAGACAGACAAGTAAAAGTTGGGTTCTTCTGTATCCCCTACATCAAAATCTTATCATAGGATCTTCGGATCCCCCTCCGGCTCTGAAAGATCCTGAGTACCACATCACCGTTGAAGAGCCCTGAGTCCCACATCAGCCTTTGAAGGGCCCCGAGTCCCACATCAGCCGTTGAAGGGCCCTGAGACCCACATCAGCAGTTGATTCCTGTAATATTCACACATCGGGTCTGTTGGTTTTTCTGGGGTTGCTGGCTTGCTAACATTTCTCAAGTGAAATTCAAGAAATGGTTGTTTTGTTTAGAATTATTATTGTATTGTATTATTTTTATTATATTATTTTTCGGGTTGCATGATCAAAATACCAAACTTATGAGTGGGGTGAAGAGAAAGAAATTTTCTGACAACCCTGGTTATCTCTGTTTTTAAGTAATGGGGCCTTACATATTTAAACCGAAACACGTGACAGTCTTTTGTTGTTGTTGTTTTTTGTTCAATAATGTAAACAAAGAGTTCCATGGTCATATACGTCTCTACTGCTTACCAGACGTCTTATCCTGTATTGAAAAAATATACTGCCAGTCGTCTTGCAGTACATGGGTAAGCTGATATCTGTTCTCTGGTAATCTCTGGAGATTACTGGCTACTAGATGTGTTATCCCATATTGAAGACACTTCTGCCACTCGTCCTGCTGTATTTGGATTAGTTGTTCTCTGTTCTGTGGTGATCACTTGAGACTACTGGTTAAAATGTCTTGTTTTATATATATTGAAATATCCCACGCCACTTGTCCTGCAATATCTGGATCAACTGTTATCTGCTCTCTTTGTAATCTTTAAAGGTGTTGTAGCCTACCTCATCCCATATATCTTCAGTCCAGTGAAGATAGTGGTAAGTATAATGATCATATAATTACGACAACATATTCTGCATGGATACGTGCAGAGTGTAAACAAGCATTGTCCAGCTACAAAGAGTGACGTCATGGTGGTCTCTGAGGAAGGAAATTACGTGGGGTTTTAGCACGTTGAGCATTCAGGTTCCTCTGTATGTGATATTCTGTGGCTGCCTCCAAATACCACTACACTAGGGACACTCCAGTGATTGGTCTGTCGTCATATTGTTTTCCTTCTTTCTCCAGACAAGTTGAAGTCCATCAGACCCGACAATACGAAAACGTGACTCATCTGTGAATAGAACAGTGTTTCACTCTCTCTCAGTGGACGTAACAGATAGCTTTGTTCTAAGAAGACCCAAACCAATCATCTCTCTTGCTGCCTATATTATTACATTTTGATTTGATGATGTGCTAAAGTGAAGTTTTGGTTCCTAACTAGTCAAAGATGCATTTTATGGTGGTCAAGTAGTCCTGACGAATAACGTGAAGTCTTACTATCCATCTGGGCTCATATGAAAGGCTCTATCTTGATGTAGTGATGCACTGACATCCAGGACGCTGTTAGTCATCAAATGATCCTCTCAAACTGTGGCACTGAACTAGCCTCATAATGATTGACAGATTGCATCACATTCTAGCTTGCATCCAGTTGCAGAAAACTGACAGCATGGTGATCTTCGATGTGTGATAAACGTGGCATGTTATTCTGTAGTCACTATGTCAAATCGTATTCAGAATGCACAGTACATACAGCCTCCATGTTCCATCCTTAGATTCGAACCTCATAGCAATGCCATCTAACAGACCACTGAAATGGGCTGCTTTGGTAAATGGTGATCAGGATTTAATAAAGCATGTTAAAAGTGTAAATGAATGGGCATTTTACATTGGACGGTTTTAGGAGTTCACAAAGGGAATGGAAAATTTATATTTTAACTGTGGAATAAACCATTTCAGAACCAAACATTATATGTTTTAATTTGTTTTGTTTTTTAAGTTAATGAGCTATTTGTTCTCTGCCCACCACGGGTATCAATAGCAGACTTCTATCGTTGTAGGACCGCAGACTTGCCCCGGTATTACTAGGAGGGGAACATTTTCATTAATATCTCTTATTTAGGAACTGGTGAACAAAATTATTTGTAATTACACCGTTCCCCGTTTTTAAATTTTGTCATTTGGATTAAAGATGGCTGATTTAAAACAGCAAAAATGAGGTAAAAAACGGGCAGATACATGAACATTGGCTCGGCGGAACAAACTATATTAACAGTTTCTTGCTCAAGTTTTCAAAAGAGTCAAATGGGAAGATGGTTATTGCTTATTCATTACCAACTTTTCAGCAAAATTTACTAAATTGTATAAAATTATTCTAATTAAAGAGTGGTTAGCATCAAGTAAAATGAACTTAAGCAAATATCTTAAATAAAGATGCTTGATACGGCTATATCGATTGCATGGGGTGATGACAAGAAACAGTTCATCTAAATTCTATGGCTTTAGTATAAACGATATAACCTTTAATAATGTTTTAGTTGCTACTTTTCCCTACCAATGCACATCAGATACTAAATGTTCATATACGTACACCTCGTAAAAATAACACATGATAAGACGTCTGGAACAGATAATATTCCACCAATGGTTTCAAAAATGACTAACGGTTTTAAAGAAGAGAGGAATAACGCTATCAAATATTACAGTGCTTTTCTATGTCTAACGGACCCTTGGTCACGTGTAAATACGATCTTAGTGTGAGACCTTTAATAGCAGTTCATGACTTGACTTTCTTTCAGTAGACTTTCTAGAGACAAGAGGCTTCTCGTTGTACCCCGATTTATCATCAACAGAACGTTTCAATTGATTTTGCGAAATTACTGTAAAATTGGATAACGTTTGTCTCTTCCTTACTTGACATCTTGAAATACGATCAAGGCTCTTTAGCACTGAAACATGGCCAAGACAGGTCATACCCCTTTGTCTTATGATCTCTGAGGAACAAGAGGCAATCACTTCTTGTGAATTTATAGGAATGTTTTACAAACCGATCACCTGACTTATAGGTATGACACCAAATCGAAATTAGGGATATTTATAACAATGGAGTTACAAACATAGAAGGTAGGATAAATATATATGTAACCAATAACACCAGACAATA
This sequence comes from Tachypleus tridentatus, assembly GCF_004210375.1. Classification (NCBI taxonomy): domain Eukaryota; kingdom Metazoa; phylum Arthropoda; class Merostomata; order Xiphosura; family Limulidae; genus Tachypleus; species Tachypleus tridentatus. The sequence continues at coordinate 19,811,689 of NC_134828.1, read as the reverse complement.
TGTATAAATATTCAAATATGCATTATGTGTTTGTAAGTTTCAATGTTAAATAATTATGTGTGGTAAATATGTAGATATAAATAATTATGTTACAACATATATTGTGAAAATTATTTTATGCAAATAAGGTAAAATAGTATTGGCTATAAAATTGAATAGAAAACGTATTCAGTGTAACTAAAACATGACTGACGTAACAGTGTTATAACAGTTGCATCATTCAAGTAATAATTTTCCTTTGAAGCAACTCTTTAAATGATTATTAATATGAATTAGCAACATAATTTGTTTGCATTTAATGGTAAAATCTACGTAATACAATTAATTTTATTAGTGGTAGCTCTAACGGTAAGCTGATACTTTATATGATGATATCCTCTAAGTTATATGATCCACTTGTAGTGCCTTAATAGAACTAATCACTTCACGTCATTCTCTTCAGGATTATGTAAAATAGTATATAAACTAGATGTAATGTTAATCTTAGGCTTTTATCATTACTAGAGATATGATGATATGTTGATATTTATTGATCTACATTTTTCTCTTGTGGTTGGTTCATGAACTCTCAGCAGTGATTACTTCATCATTACACGCTTTCCTATAGTTATGCACTCTCTGATTCCACTTTGTGGAACTATGACTAACAGCAACGTAAGCCAGCTAAACGCCCCTCTGGTTCCATATTTTATAAGTACAGCATCATTGTTTCCACCTCATGGAGCTCTCTGCTCCTCACCTCCCTATGAGGAAACCAGTCAGAGCTTGCGTTCAGGGTCTCATTCTAACAAATGATATAATAAAGTTTGTGTACTTTAATGGTATGAAAAATAAACACAATCCAAAGTCCTACAATGTAAATTTCTATCTAAAACTGTGTTTAGTCTTTAGATACTTCTGTGTAATAATATTATTTTATTTGTTTTCAAATATGTTTTTTTGGTTTCTATGAATGACCTCAGAGATAAATTTTAAAAATATTAACAGCAATATTTATGTTACAGAATATTTACTTATACTTTTCATGCATTTTGATTACATAAAGAAAGGTTTAACATTTTTCTTACTAATTTTATAATTTCTTATTAATTAATGGTTATTAATCTTAATAAAAAAGATTCATTAAAAGTATGACGTTGATAAAAACACATTTCCAAGTACACTTTAAGAATTGATATTATGAATTTCAATGTCCATATCGATCATATTACTTCTGTATAAAGAATTTAGTCGAATCTTCTATTAACGTTTAAAGTATCTTAAGCCTATTTTGTTCAAAGCTTTCCAAAACTCTCAGGACTTTCAGAATACCATTGAAGACATGCTTTCATTACTACTGCTAATGTAATGAACACTGCACTACCACACTCGACAGTTATATCGTCACCAGTTATCGTGATTTGAAAGATAAAAGAAAAACAATTTCCAAGGAACCCACTAAAGCCACACAACTAGCCTTTTCAACGTAGAGGGCGTTAACATAAAATACTGAGTGAAAAAAAAACTATATTCCAATTCCAAGTATAAACCCAAATCACAGTTCCACATTCTGGAAATACAGTCTCGTTAACAATAAACTGTAGAGTCTGGATGACACAGTAATGGAAGATAACCACAGCATAGTTTAAAGATTTTATCCTACGCACTATGATGGTCGTCAACGAGGAGAAAACCATAACCAACAGCTAGTAACGATCCAACAATTGAGATTGTGCATCCAATTTACTGTCCAATCCTCCAAAATAAAAGATGGACAACTAATTAAGATGATCCCAACAATGGCTAACGGGATGGCTATTACGTCAATAAAATGTATTGTTTCTCTCAGAATGAAAAAAGCTAAAATTACAGTGAATATAATTTCTGTCTTTGTAAGGACTGTAACATCGCTTAGTGGCAAGAAGTTTAACGAATTATACAAGAACAATATACCTATCGTTCCAGTAATTCCTAGGATGCATATTATTAAATACTGGAACAGAATCTTTGGGAAGAAAGAGTGACGGCTATGTAAAATAACTGGTACACAGAAAGCAGCCATGTATATTCCACGGTAAATCAAAATAACCTGTCTGGAGACACCTGGAGTAAGTTTAACCAGCATTAATTGAATACATTGAGCAATACACTGAAATACAGTTAGAATAATTCCAATACCAGGAAATTTGATTTTCTGAAAGGGAGATCCAAATGTTTTTGATACTTCAAAGGAAGTGTTTCCTCTTTCCGTATTCCTGTTTCTCATATTCTTCCTGAAATACTTAACTTTGTTCGGACAATCTAGAATATGATAGAAAAATAAAATACATCTGTAAGCTTTTAAAATGTGTTCAGAGAAACATATAGTAGAAAAATTCAAAATTCAATAAAGAGCTGAACACTTATTTCTAACAATAATAAATCAAATTATTATTTAGTTATTGTTGACAACTCACTAACCATCACAGTTTACACAGAAAATATTACAGTTTTATTTCAATCTTAAAACCATGAATACTCTTTGTTTGGTTCAGAAATACAACTTACGTCTTTATAAAATAAGAATACTCGTCCAGAAGAAAGTCATGTTGCCGTCCCTGGTTATCAATTATCCTGTTATCACAAATAATTTTCTAGATCAGAGACGTATAACAATTTTCCCATGTATTAGATATAAAGAGTTCTTACTGTATTTATTTTCATTATTCCTCAAATGACCCCTTGTTTTAAATACTTTTATTTTATATTAGTGCATAATACGGTGGAAATTGTGTTGTCTTTAGTGTATAATACTGTAGATGTTTTGTTATTCTTTGCGTATGGTACTGTGGATATTTGTTTATGTTATAGCATATGGTACTGCGAATATTTTGTGATATTTTTTTGTGTGTAGTACTGTGGATATTTTATCACACTTAATGTATGGTACTGCGGATATTTTGTTACATTTTAGAGTATGTTACTATGCATATATTATTATACTTTTATGTATGGTAATGATGTATATTTTAGAATATGATAGTGTATTTTACTATGGATATTCTGTCATATTCTTTACTGTATGTACTGTGTATTTTGTTATATTTTAGTGTATTTTACTATGGATATTCTGTCACTCTTTACTGTATGTACTGTGGATTTTGTTATATTTTAGTGTATGGTACTGTGAACATTCTTGTTTTATTTTAATGTATGGTGCTGTGGATATTTTGTTATATTTTAATGTATGGTACTGTGTATATTTTGATATATTTTGGTGCATTGTACTATGGATTGTCTGTTATACTTTACTGTATGTACTGTGGATTTTATTATATTTTAATGTATGGTACTGTGAATATTTTTGCTTTTATTTTAATGTATGATACTGTGGATATTTTGTCGTATTTTAATATATGGTACTCTATATATTTTAGAATATTATACAGTGGATTTTTGTTATATTTTAACGTATTGTACTGTGGATATATTCTTATATCGTGTGTGGTACTGTGGATATTTTTTTATAGCTTAGTGTATGTTACTGTGATATTTTCTTATATTTTGTTGTGTGGTACTGTGGATAAGTTATTTATCGATCTGTGTCTTTGTTTCTTCACAACATGAATATCTCCATTTGGAAGAGAATTACATCTAAAAACCTCCGTTTATCAGTGGATATAAATTTTCTAATCTGGTGATAACTTAATTCTTAACTAAATTACCTGAAATTATGGTCACTGGTTCTTTGAGGCCATAAACCAGAAATTGTGATAACATATCCACACAGACAGTTTTACTTGTATAGCGTATATATGTCTAAAACTGAGATGTAGTTAGATTTTCTGACCTTTGGCTCCACGATTTTGTGTGTTACATTACACTCGATATTTTTAATCGTTTATCATTCTGTTTGCATTTTGATAACTTCTTTATGTGTTAATTTATGTTTATATCTAAAGAATTCTGTCACACAAACTTTTATCTATACCACACTAATCTCATAGTAAATAAACATATTTCAGTACCAAACCAAGTATAAACTGGATTAGAATAAATCCTTCAGATTACTATGTCTGATTTTAAAACAGATTCCTGGGAGACAAGAAATA
>NC_134828.1:19770306-19807119 GCF_004210375.1 Tachypleus tridentatus | reverse complement strand
TGTGGATAAGTTATTTATCGATCTGTGTCTTTGTTTCTTCACAACATGAATATCTCCATTTGGAAGAGAATTACATCTAAAACCTCCGTTTATCAGTGGATATAAATTTTCTAATCTGTGATAACTTGGTTCTTAACTAAATTACCTGAAATTATGGTCACTGGTTCTTTGAGGCCATAAACCAGAAATTGTGATAACAATATCCACACAGACAGTTTTACTTGTATAGCGTATATATGTCTAAAACTGAGATGTCGTTAGATTTTCTGACCTTTGTCTCCACGATTTTGTGTGTTACATTACACTCGATATTTTTAATCGTTTATCATTCTGTTTGCATTTTGATAACTTCTTTATGTGTTAATTTATGTTTATATCTAAAGAATTCTGTCACACAAACTTTTATCTATACCACACTAATCTCATAGTAAATAAACATATTTCAGTACCAAACCAAGTATAAACTGGATTAGAATAAATCCTTCAGATTACTATGTCTGATTTTAAACAGATTCCTTGGAGACAAAATGAAAGTTACTTACCGAAAGCAGTAAAAGAATCTTTCCAGTAAAACTTCAAACATCAAACGTAAAGACTCTTGTCTTTACATCAAAACTTGAACCTTTCAAATAATAAACGTAAAATGATGTGATTTCGTTTGAAGTTATATAACAATACCTAGACTGTCTTCTTAATAAAAAATGTAAAATGGCATGTGTTTGAGAGTAAACCGTATAAATACAATCCAGGTTAAGACTGTAAAACATCTGTACAGCATATCCTCATAGTAGTGTCATCTGTTGAGCAAAACTTGAATGAAGTGAAAAAAGGTGCAAAAGTGTTTATATAGAGAAACAAAATTAATTAAATGTTACACTTCAACTACATAACTTTAAAAGTTAAAGCTACGAATATTTCATGAAAGGCTTTTAATAATTGGAAATTGGATATCAAAATATTTTTGCTGTACTCTTGCGTGGAAATGAGTTGTTGACTCAGCTATTTGGAGTGCACCAACTGTCCATTGGTTACTACAAACAAAGGTCATGTTTCTCTTCATCACTTGGTCATTGTCGTGTGACTTTGAAACTTATGGAAACCCAGGGAAAAGAAAATATGATCCGAAAGCAGTTCACAAAATATTATATACACATATACATCTCGGAAAAACAACCAAATTCGTATGTCTTACATCTACGTAACTAATACTGGACCAATCATCAATTCTGCAATGCAATGTCTCATTCAGGTAATAAAAAATAGGATGGATCCAAGAAATCTGCACAACCAATATCTCTATAATCATCTACAAAGTGTACTTAGAATTGGCAGTAGATGTTGATGACTGGCTTCCTTCCCTCTAGTCTTGCATCACTAAATTATGTATGTATAGCGTGTAGCTTTGTGCAAAATTTAAGTACAAACTACACGATAACATTAAAAACACCCACCTGAAAACTGCATTCTGATGAAAATTTGCAAATTTTAAGTTTTGTTTTTGTCACGTGATGTGACGTGTCAAGTAATGTACACATGCGCGTGAAAGTGCAAGTTTGAATTTTTACACTTATGTGGAACATGTTTAAAGACTGCAGGCAAATACAGGTACATTTAGGTCTTCAAGTCAAGGTTGTGAAGATAAAATATTATTTTTCTAATGGTTAATATTTTATATAATAATATAAACCTGATACAGGTACTTATAATTAACTTGATTTCATTTTATAAGTCACAGCTGCTTGCCTGATGCTTTCTTTGCAACTTTAACATAAGTAGTTAACACCACAGTACAGACTCATAGTTTTAAGAAAATGAGGGATTTATAAAAACTTTACCTCGGTTTGTAAGACCGAGGATTGAGTACCACCAAGTAGAGGAAAAATGGATAAAAACAAATCTGTAATTAGTAGTTGATTAACAATAAGAATATTAAAGTTATTATTAAATAATTAGAATTTGTTTATCGTAAAGGCTACTGACAATAATAATACATAAGTTTGAATGAAATAAATAACAAATTGAGGGAGAAAAAATATCACAATATTGTAGTGACCTCTATTGAGCATATATTATCTAAAATAAGTCATAAAAAGCTGTACATGGGTTAAAGTTTCAAGAGAATTGTGATATGAATATATGTATTTATCTGAAGCTTAGTTATACAGCAACTGTCTGTTGTAGAAACACAAGTGTGAGGAAAACGTTTTAATAGACTTTCGTCTTCTGTTTTGAGATCATTCTTGAAGACGAGAAACACACTTGAAATAAAAATGTATCTCAAGACGGCTGGTATGGGTATTAAATCTTTATTAAAATAAAGTAGAGACAAGCCCTTCCTAGGTCATCTTTTCTTACCCTGAAGATGACCAAGGAAGGTCTAAACGTTGTTTTTTCCTCATCAATAAAATTGTTAATACCAATACCAGCCGTTCTCCATATTTATTTCACACAGAAACAAAACATAATACTATATTTTGTTCCACTATTTAATAATTTTCATCCGACGAAGTATCGGAAAGATAGGTATATTGTTCTTGTATAATTTCTTAAACTTCTTGCCACAAAGCGATGTTACAGTCCTTAGAAAGACAGAAATTATATTCACTGTATTTCTAACTTTCTTCATTGTGCGAGAAAAAATACATTTTATTGATGTCATAGCCAACATGTCAGCCATTGTTGGGTCTTCACAAATGTACCAACCGGGATGATCAGTAATATGTAAAGACAATATTTTACCTTTTCAAAGTTTCATTAAACAATTCTAACTATATAAACAACCATTATTTGTAGCTGGAAGTATATTATGGAAGAAACAAACAAAAGAAAGACACTTTTAAAGTTATTTGTGCTTCTTTTGTGTTCCATCTAGATGTATGTCCATTGAAATTTTACATCCAAAACAAAATATTGACCGTCACATTATAATGCCCCCACGTCTAAAATGGCGACCATGTTTGATGTGACGGGGATTCGAAACCGCGACTTTTAGCTTACAAGTCGAGTGCCTTATCCATCTGGTCATGCCGGGCCTGAAAAAAGGCCTATCAAGCACAAGATTATTTAAACAAAATAACCTGTTCACTTTAATAGACAGTAATTTTAACGGACTCTGAATGCATAAATGATATAAAATACGACCATTTAACAATGGACAACAAATGTTATTAAAATAGAAATCTTTTTAGCTTGAACTGAATAGTACAAGGAAAGTAATTATGAATTTCAAAGAAAACATAAATTTATAAAAAACACAAATAAAGTACTTATTTGATAGAAGGAAATAAAACCCCTTTTGAAAAACAAAATATGAAAAACATTAATTTTATATTCATGATGAAGAAAACTATTTAGTCAAACATTATAACAATAAGTAAATCAATAATTATAACAATAAGTTATAAATACCCAGAACTGAATTCTTGTAATTTAGCTTCCAGAATCCAAACTGTGAAATAACACTTATTTTAACATATATATGTGAGAAAAACTGTAAACCAATACATTTTACATTCACTTATAAAGAGAAAGGATATGAACGAAACTTAAACAGACATACTAGAAAAATAAAAATTTTATACCTTTTAACCTGGGGCACATGATGAGGCATAACTTTACAACAAGTTTAGACTAACTGTCTGAACAAAGAAGTGATTTATGACAAAAAACACCATATCAAAAGCCTTCCTATTATACAAAATAGTTTTATATAAAATTTTATACCTTTTAACCTGGGGCACATGATGAGGCATAACTTTAGTTCAGACTAACTGTCTGAACAAAGAAGTGATTTATGAAAAAAACACCATATCAAAAGCCTTCCCTATTATACAAAATAGTTTTATATAAAAATTTTATACCTTTTAACCTGGGGCACATGATGAGGCATAACTTTAGTTCAGACTAACTGTCTGAACAAAGAAGTGATTTATGAAAAAAACACCATATCAAAAGCCTTCCCTATTATACAAAATAGTTTTATATAAAAATTTTATACCTTTTAACATGGGGCACATGATGAGGCATAACTTTACAACAAGTTCAGACTAACTGTTTGAGCAAAGAAGTGATTTATGAAAAAAAAACACCATATCAAAAGCCTTCCCTATTATACCAAATAGTTTTATATCTGTGTTTTGACAAAAAAATGCTTAAAACAAGTTTTACAGGCCAAAATAACAATTCATAAATGTTATTGTATTCACACACTACCTTCTCTTCTCTACTCGGGCATTTGTTTACAATTGCTTCATAAATAACACCTTCTGGTATGGAACAAGGACATTTGTTCTAGTGCTGTATATTTAGTTCTTTGACATAATTATTTTTCTCTGTTAGTTAAAGTTTATATCTCTCTGTTGAGTGTGATAATAAATTGTAGTCTGATGATGTGGCCCTGAATGTATAGGGTTAAATTTTATGATTATATAGTGAATGAAATGTTCTGTCTAAGAACTGTGTTAGCTATAACAGATTGAATTAATAACCTTAATGATTTTTCTTTCATATGCTCGTTAGGTGTGTAAAGGGGTGTTGTTGATAGGGGATGAATTGAAATAGATCCTACTTCCGCTCGTGTCAAGCCGCGGGCGGTTGGCGGTTGGTGGTGGATGGGTGGTGTTGAAAATAGAAAAACGAGAAAGGGATCATGTTCACCCCAGTGTTATTTAAAACGTGGGTGAATAATAATAAACACAAGTGAAGGAAACCTGAAAATGTATCACTAGATGAATATCTATGATGGTAGGAAAATGTGATGTGTATATTATTTACCTTGACCAATGTACCTCAAGTGGTCATTTCTAAGTTAAGGAACATAGAAAGAGAAATAGAAGGTTCGTTCTCCACATTGACCAAGGATGGACTCGTGGTTATGGCTCTCAACTCGCAATCTGAAGTTGTGAGTTCGAATCCTTGTCACACCAAATATTCAGGCCCTTTCAGCCGTTGAAGCGTTATAATATTACGATCAATCCTCCTGTTCATTGGTAAAAATTAGCCCAAGTGTTGGCGGTAGATGTTGATGAGTGGCTGCCTTCCGTCTCGTTTTACACTGCTAAATTAGCGACTGTTAACGTAGATAGCCCCCGTGTGGTTTTTCGTAATATTCAAAACAAGCAAACAAACCTCCACGCAGTCGTCAAGATAGGTTTCACTGGTTTCAAAATGTCTGGCTTCCCAGATCTTGAATATCTACAAAGTTAAAATTATTTCCTTTAAATAGAAGTTGAGAGAAACATGCACTGTAATATTCCACAGTAAGTTACAGCTACCGTGTTTTGACATAAGTGTGTCTTTTGAAATATACGCTGATACACATATGTTCGATTCACAAACATCTGTCTTAGAAAAGTCGAACTTTAGAAAATTTGTCTTCAAATGTTAGTGACATGTTTTTGTCTGTTTTATAAAACTTCCGTGTTGTTCAAAATAAATAACTGATAATTTTTAGTAACTAGAACAAAAATAACCGGGAACAAAAGTTAAAAAGTTGACATAGTCTTCAGAATCTGTCAACAAAAAAAGATTTTCAAATGGTTTGATCAAACCACATTCAGTCAAGATTGAGACGAGTCGGTAACCAAGGTGTCACGTTCTATCTTGGGCTCAGTGAAAATAAAATATACTTCTTATTGACCGCCTGGTTTCAGTCTGTTTATCAGTCTGTTGTACTCTACTTAACATAAAGATGATCGTGTTTTTAATGTTTCTGTTCTGTTTGTTATTTATTTCACTTTACATAGAGTTGATGGTGTTTCTTATGTTTGTATTTTATTAGTAGTGTACTCTACTTAGCATAGAATTGATAGTGTTTTTAATGTTTGCTGTGTACTCAACTTAACATAGAACTGATTGTGTTTTTAATGTTTGCTGTGCACTCCACTTATTTTGTAATGAATACTGTTTTTAATGTTTGTATTTTTGTTGTGTACCCCACATAACACAGTTGATTGTGTTTTAATGTTTGTATTGTATTTGTTAAGTACTCCACTTAAGATAGAGTAAATAGTGTTTTTAATGTTTGTATACTGTTTCTTAGGTTTTTCAATTATCATAGAGTTTACAGTGTTTTTATTGTTTGTATTCTGTTTGTTGTTTACTCCATTTGTCATATAGTTGATGGTGTTTTTAAAAGATAGAAAAAGTCGTACTATCTTGGATAGTCGATACAGTGAATAATATACTCTTCAAAATAAGAAACTCAAAAGGAATATATTTGTTATTTTAAAGAGAAATATATGTAATAACGTTACAAGCTCAGAGTATGTGATGTTACACGTGTTAAGGCACTGATTGTCACACCAAAATGACAATAAAAGTTGTGCACTTTGTAAAAGGAGAAAAATATCGGATTTTTCGCCAAAACGCATTCGTGTCCAATAAATTTGTTTGAGAGATCTGCATGTTCTGCAAGTGCAACATGTGCAAAATCCCTATAAAAGTGACGGGTTCTCGGTTTCCATAGCTCAGTGTTAAGCGACCGACAAGCAATACAATTACGCCAAGACTGACGGAAGCACAACGCAACAACGCCATTGGTCGCTTGGAAGCAGGCGAATTTCGATCTGATGTTGCCAGAGCTGTGAACTTCCACCCAAGCACCATCACAAGGATATGGAATCGTCACCAACAATATGTATCAACTCGTGACCGTCCACAATCTGCCAAACCTCGTGTGACCACGCCCGCACAAGATCGCAAAACGTCACCTTCGGGATAGGACCACCACTGTTGCAGTCTACTGCCTCAACCATACAAGGGTTGCATAGGATTTCCGATCAGACCGTACGCAACCGTCGACGAGATCCTTAGGCCTCATGTACAACCCATCATGGTGAACTTCAACGACGTTTTCAACATGACAACGCCCGTCCTCACACAGCCCGACTAACTACTGTCTTCTTGAGACACCACAACATCAACGTTTTTTCCTGCTCTCCGGATCACTAGATTTAAACCCCATCGAACATCTTTGGGACGAGTTGGACCGACGTCTGCGACGGCGACAACCTCAACTGCAGACCCTACCTCAGCTTGCAGTAGCTTTGCAGGCTGAGTGGACAGCCATTCCACAGGATGTGATTCGTCATCTCATCGCTTCCATGGGCAGAAGATGCCAAGCAGTTATTGATGCTCACGGGGAGCACACTCGTTATTGACTTTGAGTGACGTTAAACTTCAACTAGTGAGCGTGGACTTCGCCTTTGCAGACTTTGGATGTTCAGCAGTGAATGTGCAAAGTTTCACACATGTCATACAGAACTACCCGGAATAAACTTGTTAACAATTTGTCTCAAATTTTGCATTATGCGTTTCTGTTTTTGAAGAGTATAAAATTGATAGTGTTTTTAATGTTTGTATTTTTGTTGTGTACTCCATTTAACACAGTTGATTGTGTTTTAATGTTTTTATTGTATTTGTTGTGTACTCCACATAACACAGAGTTGATTGCGTTTTAATGTTTGTATTGTATTTGTTGTGTACTCCACATAACACAGAGTTGATTGTGTTTTAATGTTTGTATATTTGTTGTGTACTCCACTTAAGATAGAGTTGATAGTATTTTAATGTTTGTTGTGTGCACCACTTAACATAGAATTGAAAGTGTTTTTAATGTTTGTATACTGTTTCTTAGGTTTTCAATTATCATAGAGTTTACAGTGTTTTATTGTTTGTATTCTCTTTGTTGTTTACTCCATTTATCATATAGTTGATGGTGTTTTTAAAAGATAGAACAAGTCGTACTATCTTTGGATAATCGATACAGTGATTTATAGTTAATGGCTGCAATAATGGGGTTTCGATTAATAGATGGATTAGTGATGGTGTCTTTGATTAACGGATACAATAACTGATAGTGTCTCTTTCAAGAGTTAAAGTCCTCCAGTGGCACAGCATTATATCTGCGAACACCCACCATTAAAAATCCGAGTTTCGATAGGTGTGTTAAGCGGAGCACAAATAGATCATTGTGTAGCTTTGTACTTAATCCAAACAATCAATCAATAAAAATTAAAATAAATACCAGCTGGATAAAAGGCTGAAACAAGATGTTATTTAGGTCAGTGTAATTTATTCATTATTTGAAGGGTTCCGATCTTGATGTAAAAATAAGACCCATATTTGGCCTCTTTTACACTTTCACTTGATATATTTACTGTTATCCAGTTTTTCTTTGTTTAGTATTGAAATGTGTTTATTTACCATCAGATTGTTTCGTGAAGATAAAAGAATGTTTCAAAGACAAACATAAACTAACACATAAAAAAGTTATCAAACTTGCAAACAGAATGACAAACGATGAAAACAATATCGGGTGTAATGTAACATGGACCATTTGGCTAAGGTGCTTGACCCGTAGTCTGAAGGTCACGGTTTCGAATCCCCATTTATCAAACATATATGTTTTGTGAGACATGAGGAGAATACAATGTGACGGTTAATCCCACTGTTCGTTGACACTAAAGTAAACAAAAAAAAAATCGGAACAAATGTGAGTAAATTACACGTCGTAGTTGATAACGAAAAATCCATTTGAAGAACAATCCGTTTTATGATAAATTACACATTCACAAACATGAGTCATCCAAGTTTTAGATCCACATGTGTTTTACAGTTGGTCGTTATGAATGTTCATAATTATCGTGTTTTCAACAAATGTACAGCCATATGTAGATATATTGAAAAAGGAACTCACGTTAATATAATTCTATACAGTTGTTGGAAATGTTCTCTTGTTCCAGACAAAATAATATATATAGAGAAATACTGAGAATTTACTTCATTTATTAGATTAACATAATAAAACTGTTTGTCTGAATGATGTTTCAAAAACAATTTATGGATTATCGGTCTCAAACATGAGATGATAGTAAATTCTGGGTGATTTATTTAAGTCTAACACTTAGAAAAGCTAGATCCTCTGGAAAATGAAAGTTTTTCATATATAATTCCCTTCCAGTTGGAGTTATTCAGGTTGTGAAAGAAACAAAAAGACACAGGTCGGTAAATAAAATATCCACAGAACCATTAACTACAATATAACAAAATATTCAAAAGTACCATACACTAAAATAAAACAAAATATCCACATTACCATATACTAAAATATAATAAAATAACTACAGTAACATTTACTAAAAAAATATTAAAATATTCACACTATCATATACAAAAATATAATAAGCTCTATATGGTTTCAAATACTAAATGTAACAAAATATCCACATTACATACTAAACTATAATAAAATATCCATTGTAGCATACACTAAAATATACTAAAATATAACCGCAGAACCGTTTACTAAAATATAATACAAAAACACAATTCCATACACTAAAATATAATAAAATATTCACAGTACCATGTAATATAATTTTATAAAATAACCACATTTCAATACTCTAAAATCTAACAAATGATACACAGTACCATACAGTGATTTATAATGATATATCCAAAGTGCTGTATTCTAAAATACAACAAAATATCCACCGTATTATACCGTATATAAATTAAGGCAAGAGTATTTAAAAACAAGGATCACTTGAAACAGAATAATGAAATTCAATACAGTTAGAACTCTTTATATCTAATACATGGGACACATAGTGTACGTCTCCGATCTACAAAACCATTTGTGACAACAGGATAATTGATAACCTGTTATCAATTATGATGGCAACATGATTTTCTAATGAACGAGGATTCTCCTTCTGACTGTACCAAGGTAAATACGCAGGTTGTATTTGTGAACCAAACAAACAGTATTCATGGTTGTAAGATTGAAATAATACTGTAATGTTTACTGTGTAATCTGTAATGGTCAGTGAGTGAACAACAACTAAATAATAACTTAATTTATTATTGTTTTAAAGGTAAGAAATAAGTGTTCAGCTATTGATTAAGTTTTGACTTTTTCTACTATATGTTTCTCTGAACACATGTTAAAAGCTTATAGCTATATTTTATTTATATATCATATTCTGGATGTTCGAGCAGAGTTAACTATAAATCACGAAGAATATGAAAAACAGGAGTACGGAAAGAGGAAATTCTTCCTTTCAAGTGTCAAAGACACTGGAAAAGCGCAATCATTATTGTTTGTCCCAATATTTCCGCTGACATACGAGACCTGACATACTACAGACCAATAAGCCTCCACAATTCCACAGGTAAACTAATGTAAAGAATTATAGGTTACAGATTACTGTACCATCTGGAACTCAACTATATGATAAAGAAATTTCAAAACAAAGACAGACACAAAAGACAGACGAGCGATCACCTTGTGGATTGACTGAAACCATATTTGAAGGATTCAACATGACAGTCGTTACATTTCTTCACGTTAATAAATCTTTTGATAGTGCCAAAGCATAATGTTATTTTAATTACACTATCTCAAGATCCCTGACACAATAATCAGATGTATTTCGAGCTTTTTCTCAAATAGACGAGCCAGAGTTCGCATACATCAAATGCTTACACGTCCGTTTACTCTTACGGCTGGTGTCCCCCAGGGGTCAGCCCTGAGCCCGCTGTTATAAATTATCCACGTCTATGGTATCCCGTTCCTAGAACTCCCGTATACTCACGCATCGCAATATTTAGACGATGTAGCAGTTTGGAGTACATCGATTGACCTCTATTCGTGGCTAGTAAAGTTCAAATTTCGTCGAACCACATAATGACGTGGTGTAACAGGTGGCGTGTATCCATAACAAAACACAAGAAAAAATATTTCACAGGAGTTTTAAAAGGAAACAGAAGAAGATTACACAGACAAAAGTAAATTTATTAAACACTAAGATCAAATTTACTAAATCGATTATATTCCTCGGAGACACTTTCAACATAGCACGAAACTGGACACACCATTTTAATATGGCACTGAACTGGACACACCATTTTAACATGGCACTGATCTGG
Organism: Tachypleus tridentatus; assembly: GCF_004210375.1. Taxonomy (NCBI): domain Eukaryota; kingdom Metazoa; phylum Arthropoda; class Merostomata; order Xiphosura; family Limulidae; genus Tachypleus; species Tachypleus tridentatus. The sequence continues at coordinate 19,796,184 of NC_134828.1, read as the reverse complement.
ACACACCATTTTAATATGGCACTGAACTCGACACAGCATTTTAGCAGAATTTCTAATTCAGCGAAACAACACGTAACCTCAGACAGATCAGAAACACCTATAAAGGATGCTCCCAAGACATCATCATAACCATTTACAAAGCGTTTATCAGGCCTCTCATGTAATATGGGTGCATGGTCACTTGCACCACGTCCAGTGGCCTCAGGAAACGATTAAAGAATATACAATACCAGATAATAAACGTGGCATATCGCCTACCCCTTAAAATTCTACTCCATGTTAGTGAGAAAATATTCAGCTAAAAAATTAAAGCTCAATGCTAAAACACACTAACTCGACAATTCCCAGCAATGGCTGAAACACCACACACATCCACCAGTCTCCTTGTAACTTATGTAATACCTAGAGCCATAATCGTACATGTTTGTATATTGTTTTTACATCTTTTACAAAGAAAGGAACCGTAACTTCTGTCGTATAGCTCAGGCACTCCAGGGAATAATTAGAGACAGACAAGTAAAAGTTGGGTTCTTCTGTATCCCCTACATCAAAATCTTATCATAGGATCTTCGGATCCCCTCCGGCCCTGAAAGATCCTGATTACCACATCAGCCGTTGAAGGACCCTGAGACCCACATCAGCCGTTGAAGGGCCCTGAGTCCCACATCAGCCGCGAAGGGCCCTGAGGCCCAAATCAGCCGTTGATTTCTGTAATATTCACACATCGGGTCTGTTGTTGGTTTTTCTGGGGTTGCTGGCTTGCCAGCCTTTCTCAAGTGAAATTCAAGAAATGGTTGTTTTGTTTAGAATTATTATTATTGTATTATTTTATTATATATATATTTTTTCAGGTTGCATGATCAAAATACCAAACTTATGAGTGGGGTGAAGAGAAATAAATTTTCTGACAACCCTGTTTATCTCTGTTTTTAAGTAATGGGGACTCACATATTTAAACCGAAACACCTGACAGTCTTTTGTTGTTGTTGTTTTTTGTTCAATAATGTAAACAAAGAGTTCCATGGTCATACGTCTCATACTGCTTAAAAGACGTCTTATCCTGTATTGAAAAATATACTGCCAGTCGTCTTGCAGTACATGGGTAAGCTGATATCTGTTCTCTGGTAATCTCTGGAGATTACTGGCTACTAGATGTGTTATCCCATATTGAAGACTCTTCTGCCACTCGTCCTGCTGTATTTGGATTAGTTGTTCTCTGTTCTGTGGTGATCACTGGAGACTACTGGTTACCAGATGTCTTGTTTTATATTGAAAAATCCCACGCCACTTGTCCTGCAATATCTAGATCAACTGTTATCTGCTCTCTTTGTAATCTTTAAAGGTGTTGTAGCCTACCTCATCCCATATATCTTCAGTCCCGTGAAGATAGTGGTAAGTATAATGATCATATAATTACGACAACATATTCTGCATGGATACGTGCAGAGTGTAAACAAGCATTGTCCAGCTACAAAGAGTGACGTCATGGTGGTCTCTGAGGAAGGAAATTACGTGGGGTTTTAGCACGTTGAGCATTCAGGTTCCTCTGTATGTGATATTCTGTGGCTGCCTCCTAATACCACTACACTAGGGACACTCCAGTGATTGGTCTGTCGTCATATTGTTTTCCTTCTTTTCTCCAGACAAGTTGAAGTCCATCAGACCCGACAATACGAAAACGTGACTCATCTGTGAATAGAACAGTGTTTCACTCTCTCTCAGTGGACGTAACAGATAGCACCATATGGCTTTGTTCTAAGAAGACCCAAACCAATCATCTCTCTTGCTGCCTATATTATTACATTCTGGTTTGATGATGTGCTAAAGTGAAGTCTTGGTTCCTAACTAGTCAAAGATGCATTTTATGGTGGTCAAGTAGTCCTGACGAATAACGTGAAGTCTTACTATCCATCTGGGCTCATATGAATGGCTCTATCTTGATGTAGTGATGCACTGACATCCAGGACGCTGTTAGTCATCAAATGATCCTCTCAAACTGTGGAACTGAACTAGCCTCATAATGATTGACAGATTGCATCACATTCTAGCTTGCATCCAGTTGCAGAAAACTGACAGCATGGTGATCTTCGATGTGTGATAAACGTGGCATGTTATTCTGTAGTCACTATGTCAAATCGTATTCAGAATGCACAGTACATACAGCCTCCATGTTCCATCCTTAGATTCGAACCTCATAGCAATGCCATCTAACAGACCACTGAAATGGGCTGCTTTGGTAAATGGTGATCAGGATTTAATAAAGCATGTTAAAAGTGTAAATGAATGGGCATTTTACATTGGACGGTTTTTAGGAGTTCACAAAGGGAATGGAAAATTTATATTTTAACTGTGGAATAAACCATTTCAAAACCAAACATTATATGTTTTAATTTGTTTTGTTTTTAAGTTAATGAGCTATTTGTTCTCTGCCCACCACGGGTATCAATAGCAGACTTCTATCGTTGTAGGACCGCAGACTTGCCCCGGTATTACTAGGAGGGGAACATTTTCATTAACATCTCTTATTTAGGAACTGGTGAACAAAATTATTTGTTAATTAAACCGTTCCCCGTTTTAAATTTTGTCATTTGATTAAAGATGGCTGATTTAAAACAGCAAAAATGAGGTAAAAAAACGGGCAGATACATGAACATTGGCTCGGCGGAACAAACTATATTAACAGTTTCTTGCTCAAGTTTTCAAAAGAGTCAAATGGGAAGATGGTTATTATTGCTTATTCATTACCAACTTTTCAGCAAAATTTACTAAATTGTATGAAATTATTCTAATTAAAGAATGGTTAGCATTAAGTAAAATGAAATTAAGCAACTACCTTAAATATAGATGCTTGATACGGCTATATCGATTGCATGGGGTGATGACAAGAAACAGTTCATCTAAATTCTATGGCTTTAGTATAAACGATATAACCCTTTAATAATGTTTTAGTTGCTACTTTTCCCTACCAATGCACATCAGATACTAAATGTTCATATACGTACACCTCGTAAAAATAACACATGATAAGACGTCTGGAACAGATAATATTCCACCAATGGTTTCAAAATGACTAACGGTTTTAAAGAAGAGAGGAATAACGCTATCAAATATTACAGTGCTTTTCTATGTCTAACGGACCCTTGGTCACGTGTAAATACGATCTTAGTGTGAGACCTTTAATAGCAGTTCATGACTTGACTTTCTTTCAGTAGACTTTCTAGAGACAAGAGGCTTCTCGTTGTACCCCGATTTATCATCAACAGAACGTTTCAATTGATTTTTGCGAAATTACTGTAAAATTGGATAACGTTTGTCTCTTCCTTACTTGACATCTTGAAATACGATCAAGGCTTTTTAGCACTGAAACATGGCCAAGACAGGTCATACCCCTTTGTCTTATGATCTCTGAGGAACAAGAGGCAATCACTTGTTGTGAATTTATAGGAATGTTTTTACAAACTGATCACCTGACTTATAGGTATGACACCAAATCGAAATTAGGGATATTTATAACAATGGAGTTACAAACACAGAAAGTAGGATAAATATATATGTAACCAATAGCACCAGACAATATTTATAAATATTCAAATATGCATTATGTGTTTGTAAGTTTCAATGTTAAATAATTATGTGTGGTAAATATGTAGATATAAATAATTATGTTACAACATATATTGTGAAAATTATTTTATGCAAATAAGGTAAAATAGTATTGGCTATAAAATTGAATAGAAAACGTATTCAATGTAACTAAAACATGACTGACGTAACAGTGTTATAACAGTTGCATCATTCAAGTAATAATTTTCCTTTGAAGCAACTCTCTAAATGATTATTAATATGAATTAGCAACATAATTTGTTTGCATTTAATGGTAAAATCTACGTAATACAATTAATTTTATTAGTGGTAGCTCTAACGGTAAGCTGATACTTTATATGATGATATCCTCTAAGTTATATGATCCACTTGTAGTGCCTTAATAGAACTAATCACTTCACGTCATTCTCTTCAGGATTATGTAAAATAGTATATAAACTAGATGTAATGTTAATCTTAGGCTTTTATCATTACTAGAGATATGATGATGTGTTGATATTTATTGATCTACATTTTTCTCTTGTGGATGGTTCATGAACTGTCAGCAATGATTACTTCATCATTACACGCTTTCCTATAGTTATGCACTCTCTGATTCCACTTTGTGGAACTATGACTAACAGCAATGTAAGCCTAGCTACACGCCCCTCTGGTTCCATATTTTATAAGTACAGCATCATTGTTTCCACCTCATGGAGTTCTCTGCTCCTCACCTCCTATGAGGAAACCAGTCAGAGCTTGCGTTCAGGGTCTCATTCTAACAAATGATATAATAAAGTTTGTGTACTTTAATGGTATGAAAAATAAAAACAATCCAAAGTCCTACAATGTAAATTTCTATCTAAAACTGTGTTTAGTCTTTAGATAATTCAAATGTGAGATATATATAAATTCTGTGTAATAATATTATTTTATTTGTTTCCAAATATGTTTTTGGTTTCTTTGAATGACCTCAGAGATCAAGTTAAAAAAAATATTAACAGCAATATTTATGTTACAGAATATTTACTTATACTTTTTCATGCATTTTGATTACATAAAGAAAGGTTTTAACATTTTTTCTTATTACTTTTATAATTTCTTATTAATTAATGGTTATTAATCTTAACAAATAAAGATTCATTAAAAGTATGATGTTGATTAAAAAACACTTTTTCCAAGTACACATTAAGAATTGATATTATGAATTTCAATGTCCATATCGATCATATTACTTCTGTATAGAGAATTTAGTCGAATCTTTTATTAACGTTTAAAGTATCTTAAGCCTATTTTGTTCAAAGCTTTCCAAAAACTCTCAGGACTTTCAGAATACCATTGAAGACATGCTTTCATTACTACTGCTAATGTAATGAACACTGCACCTACCACACTCGACAAAGTTATATCGTCACCAGTTATCGTGATTTGAAAGATAAAAGAAAAAACAATTTCCAAGGAACCCACTAAAGCCACACAACTAGCCTTTTCAACGTAGAGGGCGTTAACATAAAAATACTGAGTGAAAAACTAAGTATTCCAATTCCAAGTATAAACCAAATCACAGTTCCACATTCTGGAAATACAGTCTGGTTAACAATAAACTGATAAGTGCATAACAGTAGAGTCTGGATGACACAGTAATGGAAGATAACCACAGCATAGTTTAAAGATTTTATCCTACGCACTATGATGGTCGTCAACGAGGTGAAAAACCATAACCAACAGCTAGTAACGATCCAACAATTCGAGATTGTGCATCCAATTTACTGTCCAATCGTCCAAAAATAAAAGATGGACAACTAATTAAGATGATCCCAACAATGGCTAACGGGATGGCTATTACGTCAATAAAATGTATTGTTTCTCTCAGAATGAAAAAAGCTAAAATTACAGTGAATATAATTTCTGTCTTTGTAAGGACTGTAACATCGCTTAGTGGCAAGAAGTTTAACGAATTATACAAGAACAATATACCTATCGTTCCAGTAATTCCTAGGATGCATATTATTAAATACTGGAACAGAATCTTTGGGAAGAAAGAGTGACGGCTATGTAAAATAACTGGTACACAGAAAGCAGCCATGTATATTCCACGGTAAATCAAAATAACCTGTCTGGAGACACCTGGAGTAAGTTTAACCAGCATTAATTGAATACATTGAGCAATACACTGAAATACAGTTAGAATAATTCCAATACCAGGAAATTTGATTTTCTGAAAGGGAGATCCAAATGTTTTTGATACTTCAAAGGAAGTGTTTCCTCTTTCCGTATTCCTGTTTCTCATATTCTTCCTGAAATACTTAACTTTGTTCGGACAATCTAGAATATGATAGAAAAATAAAATACATCTGTAAGCTTTTAAAATGTGTTCAGAGAAACATATAGTAGAAAAATTCAAAATTCAATAAAGAGCTGAACACTTATTTCTAACAATAATAAATCAAATTATTATTTAGTTATTGTTGACAACTCACTAACCATCACAGTTTACACAGAAAATATTACAGTTTTATTTCAATCTTAAAACCATGAATACTCTTTGTTTGGTTCAGAAATACAACTTACGTCTTTATAAAATAAGAATACTCGTCCAGAAGAAAGTCATGTTGCCGTCCCTGGTTATCAATTATCCTGTTATCACAAATAATTTTCTAGATCAGAGACGTACAACAATTTTTCCCATGTATTAGATATAAAGAGTTCTTACTGTATTTATTTTCATTATTCCTCAAATGACCCTTGTTTTTAAATACTTTTATTTTATATTAGTGCATAATACGGTGGAAATTGTGTTGTCTTTTAGTGTATAATACTGTAGATGTTTTGTTGTCTTTTTGCGTATGGTACTGTGGATATTTGTTTATGTTATAGCATATGGTACTGCGAATATTTTGTGATATTTTTGTGTGTAGTACTGTGGATATTTTATCACACTTAATGTATGGTACTGCGGATATTTTGTTACATTTTAGAGTATGTTACTATGCATATTTTATTATACTTTTATGTATGGTACGATGTATATTTTAGAATATGATAGTGTATTTTACTATGGATATTCTGTCATACTTAACTGTATGTACTGTGGATTTTTGTTATATTTTAGTGTATTGTACTATGGATATTCTGTCATACTTTACTGTATGTACTGTGGATTTTTGTTATATTTTAGTGTATGGTACTGTGAATATTTTGCTTTATTTTAATGTATGATACTGTGGATATTTTGTCGTATTTTAATTTTTGGTACTCTATATATTTTAGAATATTATACAGTGGATTTTTTGTTATATTTTAACGTATTGTACTGTGGATATATTCTTATATTTCAGTGTGTGGTACTGTGGATATTTTTTTGTAGCTTAGTGTATGTTACTGTGGATATTTTGCTATATTTTAGTGTATGGTATTGTGGATATTTTCTTATATTTTGTTGTGTGGTACTGTGGATAAGTTATTTATCGATCTGTGTCTTTGTTTCTTCACAACATGAATATCTCCATTTGGAAGAGAATTACATCTAAAAACCTCCGTTTATCAGTGGATATAAATTTTCTAATCTGGTGATAACTTAATTCTTAACTAAATTACCTGAAATTATGGTCACTGGTTCTTTGAGGCCATAAACCAGAAATTGTGATAACATATCCACACAGACAGTTTTACTTGTATAGCGTATATATGTCTAAAACTGAGATGTCGTTAGATTTTCTGACCTTTGTCTCCACGATTTTGTGTGTTACATTACACTCGATATTTTTAATCGTTTATCATTTTGTTTGCATTTTGATAACTTCTTTATGTGTTAATTTATGTTTATATCTAAAGAATTCTGTCACACAAACTTTTATCTATACCACACTAATCTCATAGTAAATAAACATATTTCAGTACCAAACCAAGTATAAACTGGATTAGAATAAATCCTTCAGATTACTATGTCTGATTTTAAACAGATTCCTTGGAGACAAAATGAAAGTTACTTACCGAAAGCAGTAAAAGAATCTTTCCAATAAAACTTCAAACATCAAACGTAAAGACTCTTGTCTTTACATCAAAACTTGAACCTTTCAAATAATAAACGTAAAATGATGTGATTTCGTTTGAAGTTATATAACAATACCTAGACTGTCTTCTTAATAAAAAATGTAAAATGGCATGTGTTTGAGAGTAAACCGTATAAATACAATCCAGGTTAAGACTGTAAAACATCTGTACAGCATATCCTCATAGTAGTGTCATCTGTTGAGCAAAACTTGAATGAAGTGAAAAAAGGTGCAAAAGTGTTTATATAGAGAAACAAAATTAATTAAATGTTACACTTCAACTACATAACTTTAAAAGTTAAAGCTACGAATATTTCATGAAAGGCTTTTAATAATTGGAAATTGGATATCAAAATATTTTTGCTGTACTCTTGCGTGGAAATGAGTTGTTGACTCAGCTATTTGGAGTGCACCAACTGTCCATTGGTTACTACAAACAAAGGTCATGTTTCTCTTCATCACTTGGTCATTGTCGTGTGACTTTGAAACTTATGGAAACCCAGGGAAAAGAAAATATGATCCGAAAGCAGTTCACAAAATATTATATACACATATACATCTCGGAAAAACAACCAAATTCGTATGTGTTACATCTACGTAACTAATACTGGACCAATCATCAATTCTGCAATGCAATGTCTCATTCAGGTAATAAAAATAGGATGGATCCAAGAAACCTGCACAACCAATATCTCTATAATCATCTACAAAGTGTACTTAGAATTGGCAGTAGATGTTGATGACTGGCTTCCTTCCCTCTAGTCTTGCATCACTAAATTATGTATGTATAGCGTGTAGCTTTGTGCAAAATTTAAGTACAAACTACACGATAACATTAAAAACACCCACCTGAAAACTGCATTCTGATGAAAATTTGCAAATTTTAAGTTTTGTTTTTGTCACGTGATGTGACGTGTCAAGTAATGTACACATGCGCGTGAAAGTGCAAGTTTGAATTTTTACACTTATGTGGAACATGTTTAAAGACTGCAGGCAAATACAGGTACATTTAGGTCTTCAAGTCAAGGTTGTGAAGATAAAATATTATTTTTCTAATGGTTAATATTTTATATAATAATATAAACCTGATACAGGTACTTATAATTAACTTGATTTCATTTTATAAGTCACAGCTGCTTGCCTGATGCTTTCTTTGCAACTTTAACATAAGTAGTTAACACCACAGTACAGACTCATAGTTTTAAGAAAATGAGGGATTTATAAAAACTTTACCTCGGTTTGTAAGACCGAGGATTGAGTACCACCAAGTAGAGGAAAAATGGATAAAAACAAATCTGTAATTAGTAGTTGATTAACAATAAGAATATTAAAGTTATTATTAAATAATTAGAATTTGTTTATCGTAAAGGCTACTGACAATAATAATACATAAGTTTGAATGAAATAAATAACAAATTGAGGGAGAAAAATATCACAATATTGTAGTGACCTCTATTGAGCATATATTATCTAAAATAAGTCATAAAAAGCTGTACATGGGTTAAAGTTTCAAGAGAATTGTGATATGAATATATGTATTTATCTGAAGCTTAGTTATACAGCAACTGTCTGTTGTAGAAACACAAGTGTGAGGAAAACGTTTTAATAGACTTTCGTCTTCTGTTTTGAGATCATTCTTGAAGACGAGAAACACACTTGAAATAAAAATGTATCTCAAGACGGCTGGTATGGGTATTAAATCTTTTATTAAAATAAAGTAGAGGACAACGTTTCGCCCTTCCTAGGTCATCTTTTCTTACCCTGAAGATGACCAAGGAAGGTCTAAACGTTGTTTTTTCCTCATCAATAAAATTGTTAATACCAATACCAGCCGTTCTCAAATAACATATTTATTTCACACAGAAACAAAACATAATACTATATTTTGTTCCACTATTTAATAATTTTCATCCGACGAAGTATCGGAAAGATAGGTATATTGTTCTTGTATAATTTCTTAAACTTCTTGCCACAAAGCGATGTTACAGTCCTTAGAAAGACAGAAATTATATTCACTGTATTTCTAACTTTCTTCATTGTGCGAGAAAAAATACATTTTATTGATGTCATAGCCAACATGTCAGCCATTGTTGGGGTCTTCACAAATGTACCAACCGGGATGATCAGTAATATGTAAAGACAATATTTTACCTTTTCAAAGTTTCATTAAACAATTCTAACTATATAAACAACCATTATTTGTAGCTGGAAGTATATTGCGGGAAGAAACAAACAAAAGAAAGACACTTTTTAAAGTTATTTGTGCTTCTTTTGTGTTCCATCTAGATGTATGTCCATTGAAATTTTACATCCAAAACAAAATATTGACCGTCACATTATAATGCCCCCACGTCTAAAATGGCGACCATGTTTGATGTGACGGGGATTCGAAACCGCGACTTTTAGCTTACAAGTCGAGTGCCTTATCCATCTGGTCATGCCGGGCCTGAAAAAAAGGCCTATCAAGCACAAGATTATTTAAACAAAAATAACCTGTTCACTTTAATAGACAGTAATTTTAACGGACTCTGAATGCATAAATGATATAAAATACGACCATTTAACAATGGACAACAAATGTTATTAAAATAGAAATCTTTTTAGCTTGAACTGAATAGTACAAGGAAAGTAATTATGAATTTCAAAGAAAACATAAATTTATAAAAACACAAATAAAGTACTTATTTGATAGAAGGAAATAAAACCCCTTTTGAAAAACAAAATATGAAAAACATTAATTTTATATTCATGATGAAGAAAACTATTTAGTCAAACATTATAACAATAAGTAAATCAATAATTATAACAATAAGTTATAAATACCCAGAACTGAATTCTTGTAATTTAGCTTCCAGAATCCAAACTGTGAAATAACACTTATTTTAACATATATATGTGAGAAAAACTGTAAACCAATACCTTTTACATTCACTTATAAAGAGAAAGGATATGAACGAAACTTAAACAGACATACTAGAAAATAAAAATTTTTATACCTTTTAACCTGGGGCACATGATGAGGCATAACTTTACAACAAGTTTAGACTAACTGTCTGAACAAAGAAGTGATTTATGACAAAAACACCATATCAAAAGCCTTCCCTATTATACAAAATAGTTTTATATAAAAATTTTATACCTTTTAACCTGGGGCACATGATGAGGCATAACTTTAGTTCAGACTAACTGTCTGAACAAAGAAGTGATTTATGAAAAAAACACCATATCAAAAGCCTTCCCTATTATACAAAATAGTTTTATATAAAAATTTTATACCTTTTAACATGGGGCACATGATGAGGCATAACTTTAGTTCAGACTAACTGTCTGAACAAAGAAGTGATTTATGAAAAAAACACCATATCAAAAGCCTTCCCTATTATACAAAATAGTTTTATATAAAAATTTTATACCTTTTAACATGGGGCACATGATGAGGCATAACTTTACAACAAGTTCAGACTAACTGTTTGAGCAAAGAAGTGATTTATGAAAAAAAAACACCATATCAAAAGCCTTCCCTATTATACCAAATAGTTTTATATCTGTGTTTTGACAAAAATGCTTAAAACAAGTTTTACAGGCCAAAATAACAATTCATAAATGTTATTGTATTCACACACTACCTTCTCTTCTCTACTCGGGCATTTGTTTACAATTGCTTCATAAATAACACCTTCTGGTATGGAACAAGGACATTTGTTCTAGTGCTGTATATTTAGTTCTTTGACATAATTATTTTTCTCTGTTAGTTAAAGTTTATATCTCTCTGTTGAGTGTGATAATAAATTGTAGTCTGATGATGTGGCCCTGAATGTATAGGGTTAAATTTTATGATTATATAGTGAATGAAATGTTCTGTCTAAGAACTGTGTTAGCTATAACAGATTGAATTAATAACCTTAATGATTTTTCTTTCATATGCTCGTTAGGTGTGTAAAGGGGTGTTGTTGATAGGGGATGAATTGAAATAGATCCTACTTCCGCTCGTGTCAAGCCGCGGGCGGTTGGCGGTTGGTGGTGGATGGGTGGTGTTGAAAATAGAAAAACGAGAAAGGGATCATGTTCACCCCAGTGTTATTTAAAACGTGGGTGAATAATAATAAAAACAAGTGAAGGAAACCTGAAAATGTATCACTAGATGAATATCTATGATGGTAGGAAAATGTGATGTGTATATTATTTACCTTGACCAATGTACCTCAAGTGGTCATTTCTAAGTTAAGGAACATAGAAAGAGAAATAGAAGGTTCGTTCTCCACATTGACCAAGGATGGACTCGTGGTTATGGCTCTCAACTCGCAATCTGAAGTTGTGAGTTCGAATCCTTGTCACACCAAATATTCAGGCCCTTTCAGCCGTTGAAGCGTTATAATATTACGATCAATCCTCCTGTTCATTGGTAAAAATTAGCCCAAGTGTTGGCGGTAGATGTTGATGAGTGGCTGCCTTCCGTCTCGTTTTACACTGCTAAATTAGCGACTGTTAACGTAGATAGCCCCCCGTGTGGTTTTTCGTAATATTCAAAACAAGCAAACAAACCTCCACGCAGTCGTCAAGATAGGTTTCACTGGTTTCAAAATGTCTGGCTTCCCAGATCTTGAATATCTACAAAGTTAAAATTATTTCCTTTAAATAGAAGTTGAGAGAAACATGCACTGTAATATTCCACAGTAAGTTACAGCTACCGTGTTTTGACATAAGTGTGTCTTTTGAAATATACGCTGATACACATATGTTCGATTCACAAACATCTGTCTTAGAAAAGTCGAACTTTAGAAAATTTGTCTTCAAATGTTAGTGACATGTTTTTTGTCTGTTTTATAAAACTTCCGTGTTGTTCAAAATAAATAACTGATAATTTTTAGTAACTAGAACAAAAATAACCGGGAACAAAAGTTAAAAAGTTGACATAGTCTTCAGAATCTGTCAACAAAAAAAGATTTTCAAATGGTTTGATCAAACCACATTCAGTCAAGATTGAGACGAGTCGGTAACCAAGGTGTCACGTTCTATCTTGGGCTCAGTGAAAATAAAATATACTTCTTATTGACCGCCTGGTTTCAGTCTGTTTATCAGTCTGTTGTACTCTACTTAACATAAAGATGATCGTGTTTTTAATGTTTCTGTTCTGTTTGTTATTTATTTCACTTTACATAGAGTTGATGGTGTTTCTTATGTTTGTATTTTATTAGTAGTGTACTCTACTTAGCATAGAATTGATAGTGTTTTTAATGTTTGCTGTGTACTCAACTTAACATAGAACTGATTGTGTTTTTTAATGTTTGCTGTGCACTCCACTTATTTTGTAATGAATACTGTTTTTAATGTTTGTATTTTTGTTGTGTACCCCACATAACACAGTTGATTGTGTTTTAATGTTTGTATTGTATTTGTTAAGTACTCCACTTAAGATAGAGTAAATAGTGTTTTTAATGTTTGTATACTGTTTCTTAGGTTTTCAATTATCATAGAGTTTACAGTGTTTTTATTGTTTGTATTCTGTTTGTTGTTTACTCCATTTGTCATATAGTTGATGGTGTTTTTAAAAGATAGAAAAAGTCGTACTATCTTGGATAGTCGATACAGTGAATAATATACTCTTCAAAATAAGAAACTCAAAAGGAATATATTTGTTATTTTAAAGAGAAATATATGTAATAACGTTACAAGCTCAGAGTATGTGATGTTACACGTGTTAAGGCACTGATTGTCACACCAAAATGACAATAAAAGTTGTGCACTTTGTAAAGGAGAAAAACATCGGATTTTTCGCCAAAACGCATTCGTGTCCAATAAATTTGTTTGAGAGATCTGCATGTTCTGCAAGTGCAACATGTGCAAAATCCTATAAAAGTGACGGGTTCTCGGTTTCCATAGCTCAGTGTTAAGCGACCGACACGCAATACAATTACGCCAAGACTGACGGAAGCACAACGCAACAACGCCATTGGTCGCTTGGAAGCAGGCGAATTTCGATCTGATGTTGCCAGAGCTGTGAACTTCCACCCAAGCACCATCACAAGGATATGGAATCGTCACCAACAATATGTATCAACTCGTGACCGTCCACAATCTGCCAAACCTCGTGTGACCACGCCCGCACAAGATCGCAAAACGTCACCTTCGGGATAGGACCACCACTGTTGCAGTCTACTGCCTCAACCATACAAGGGTTGCATAGGATTTCCGATCAGACCGTACGCAACCGTCGACGAGATCCTTAGGCCTCATGTACAACCCATCATGGTGAACTTCAACGACGTTTTCAACATGACAACGCCCGTCCTCACACAGCCCGACTAACTACTGTCTTCTTGAGACACCACAACATCAACGTTTTTTCCTGCTCTCCGGATCACTAGATTTAAACCCCATCGAACATCTTTGGGACGAGTTGGACCGACGTCTGCGACGGCGACAACCTCAACTGCAGACCCTACCTCAGCTTGCAGTAGCTTTGCAGGCTGAGTGGACAGCCATTCCACAGGATGTGATTCGTCATCTCATCGCTTCCATGGGCAGAAGATGCCAAGCAGTTATTGATGCTCACGGGGAGCACACTCGTTATTGACTTTGAGTGACGTTAAACTTCAACTAGTGAGCGTGGACTTCGCCTTTGCAGACTTTGGATGTTCAGCAGTGAATGTGCAAAGTTTCACACATGTCATACAGAACTACCGGAATAAACTTGTTAACAATTTGTCTCAAATTTTGCATTATGCGTTTCTGTTTTTGAAGAGTATAAAATTGATAGTGTTTTTAATGTTTGTATTTTTGTTGTGTACTCCATTTAACACAGTTGATTGTGTTTTAATGTTTTTATTGTATTTGTTGTGTACTCCACATAACACAGAGTTGATTGCGTTTTAATGTTTGTATTGTATTTGTTGTGTACTCCACATAACACAGAGTTGATTGTGTTTTAATGTTTGTATATTTGTTGTGTACTCCACTTAAGATAGAGTTGATAGTATTTTAATGTTTGTTGTGTGCACCACTTAACATAGAATTGAAAGTGTTTTTAATGTTTGTATACTGTTTCTTAGGTTTTCAATTATCATAGAGTTTACAGTGTTTTATTGTTTGTATTCTCTTTGTTGTTTACTCCATTTATCATATAGTTGATGGTGTTTTTAAAAGATAGAACAAGTCGTACTATCTTTGGATAATCGATACAGTGATTTATAGTTAATGGCTGCAATAATGGGGTTTCGATTAATAGATGGATTAGTGATGGTGTCTTTGATTAACGGATACAATAACTGATAGTGTCTCTTTCAAGAGTTAAAGTCCTCCAGTGGCACAGCATTATATCTGCGAACACCCACCATTAAAAATCCGAGTTTCGATAGGTGTGTTAAGCGGAGCACAAATAGATCATTGTGTAGCTTTGTACTTAATCCAAACAATCAATCAATAAAAATTAAAATAAATACCAGCTGGATAAAAGGCTGAAACAAGATGTTATTTAGGTCAGTGTAATTTATTCATTATTTGAAGGGTTCCGATCTTGATGTAAAAATAAGACCCATATTTGGCCTCTTTTACACTTTCACTTGATATATTTACTGTTATCCAGTTTTTCTTTGTTTAGTATTGAAATGTGTTTATTTACCATCAGATTGTTTCGTGAAGATAAAAGAATGTTTCAAAGACAAACATAAACTAACACATAAAAAACTTATCAAACTTGCAAACAGAATGACAAACGATGAAAACAATATCGGGTGTAATGTAACATGGACCATTTGGCTAAGGTGCTTGACCCGTAGTCTGAAGGTCACGGTTTCGAATCCCCATTTATCAAACATATATGTTTTGTGAGACATGAGGAGAATACAATGTGACGGTTAATCCCACTGTTCGTTGACACTAAAGTAAACAAAAAAAAAAATCGGAACAAATGTGAGTAAATTACACGTCGTAGTTGATAACGAAAATCCATTTGAAGAACAATCCGTTTTATGATAAATTACACATTCACAAACATGAGTCATCCAAGTTTTAGATCCACATGTGTTTTACAGTTGGTCGTTATGAATGTTCATAATTATCGTGTTTTCAACAAATGTACAGCCATATGTAGATATATTGAAAAAGGAACTCACGTTAATATAATTCTATACAGTTGTTGGAAATGTTCTCTTGTTCCAGACAAAATAATATATATAGAGAAATACTGAGAATTTACTTCATTTATTAGATTAACATAATAAAACTGTTTGTCTGAATGATGTTTCAAAAACAATTTATGGATTATCGGTCTCAAACATGAGATGATAGTAAATTCTGGGTGATTTATTTAAGTCTAACACTTAGAAAAGCTAGATCCTCTGGAAAATGAAAGTTTTTCATATATAATTCCCTTCCAGTTGGAGTTATTCAGGTTGTGAAAGAAACAAAAAGACACAGGTCGGTAAATAAAATATCCACAGAACCATTAACTACAATATAACAAAATATTCAAAAGTACCATACACTAAAATAAAACAAAATATCCACATTACCATATACTAAAATATAATAAAATAACTACAGTAACATTTACTAAAAAATATTAAAATATTCACACTATCATATACAAAAATATAATAAGCTCTATATGGTTTCAAATACTAAATGTAACAAAATATCCACATTACATACTAAACTATAATAAAATATCCATTGTAGCATACACTAAAATATACTAAAATATAACCGCAGAACCGTTTACTAAAATATAATACAAAAACACAATTCCATACACTAAAATATAATAAAATATTCACAGTACCATGTAATATAATTTTATAAAATAACCACATTTCAATACTCTAAAATCTAACAAGTGATACACAGTACCATACAGTGATTTATAATGATATATCCAAAGTGCTGTATTCTAAAATACAACAAAATATCCACCGTATTATACCGTATATAAATTAAGGCAAGAGTATTTAAAAACAAGGATCACTTGAAACAGAATAATGAAATTCAATACAGTTAGAACTCTTTATATCTAATACATGGGACACATAGTGTACGTCTCCGATCTACAAAACCATTTGTGACAACAGGATAATTAATAACCTGTTATCAATTATGATGGCAACATGATTTTCTAATGAACGAGGATTCTCCTTCTGACTGTACCAAGGTAAATACGCAGGTTGTATTTGTGAACCAAACAAACAGTATTCATGGTTGTAAGATTGAAATAATACTGTAATGTTTACTGTGTAATCTGTAATGGTCAGTGAGTGAACAACAACTAAATAATAACTTAATTTATTATTGTTTTAAAGGTAAGAAATAAGTGTTCAGCTATTGATTAAGTTTTGACTTTTTTCTACTATATGTTTCTCTGAACACATGTTAAAAGCTTATAGCTATATTTTATTTATATATCATATTCTGGATGTTCGAGCAGAGTTAACTATAAATCACGAAGAATATGAAAAACAGGAGTACGGAAAGAGGAAATTCTTCCTTTCAAGTGTCAAAGACACTGGAAAAGCGCAATCATTATTGTTTGTCCCAATATTTCCGCTGACATACGAGACCTGACATACTACAGACCAATAAGCCTCCACAATTCCACAGGTAAACTAATGTAAAGAATTATAGGTTACAGATTACTGTACCATCTGGAACTCAACTATATGATAAAGAAATTTCAAAACAAAGACAGACACAAAAGACAGACGAGCGATCACCTTGTGGATTGACTGAAACCATATTTGAAGGATTCAACATGACAGTCGTTACATTTCTTCACGTTAATAAATCTTTTGATAGTGCCAAAGCATAATGTTATTTTAATTACACTATTTCAAGATCCCTGACACAATAATCAGATGTATTTCGAGCTTTTTCTCAAATAGACGAGCCAGAGTTCGCATACATCAAATGCTTACACGTCCGTTTACTCTTACGGCTGGTGTCCCCCCAGGGGTCAGCCCTGAGCCCGCTGTTATAAATTATCCACGTCTATGGTATCCCGTTCCTAGAACTCCCGTATACTCACGCATCGCAATATTTAGACGATGTAGCAGTTTGGAGTACATCGATTGACCTCTCTATTCGTGGCTAGTAAAGTTCAAATTTCGTCGAACCACATAATGACGTGGTGTAACAGGTGGCGTGTATCCATAACAAAACACAAGAAAAAAATATTTCACAGGAGTTTTAAAAGGAAACAGAAGAAGATTACACAGACAAAAGTAAATTTATTAAACACTAAGATCAAATTTACTAAATCGATTATATTCCTCGGAGACACTTTCAACATAGCACGAAACTGGACACACCATTTTAATATGGCACTGAACTGGACACACCATTTTAACATGGCACTGATCTGGACACACCATTTTAATATGGCACTGAACTCGACACAGCATTTTAGCAGAATTTCTAATTCAGCGAAACAACACGTAACCTCAGACAGATCAGAAACACCTATAAAAAATGCTCCCAAGACATCATCATAACCATTTACAAAGCGTTTATCAGGCCTCTCATGTAATATGGGTGCATGGTCACTTGCACCACGTCCAGTGGCCTCAGGAAACGATTAAAGAATATACAATACCAGATAATATACGTGGCATATCGCCTACCCCTTAAAATTCTACTTCATGTTAGTGAGAAAATATTCAGCTAAAAAATTCAAGCTCAATGCTAAAATACACTAACTCGACAATTCCCAGCAATGGCTGAAACACCACACACATCCACCAGTCTCCTTGTAACTTATGTAATACCTAGAGCCATAATCGTACATGTTTGTATGTTGTTTTTTACATCTTTCACAAAGAAAGGAACCGTAACTTCTGTCGTATAGCTCAGGCACTCCAGGGAATAATTAGAGACAGACAAGTAAAAGTTGGGTTCTTCTGTATCCCCTACATCAAAATTTTATCATAGGATCTTCGGATTCCCCTCCGGCCCTGAAAGATCCTGATTCCCACATCAGCCGTTGAAGGACTCTGAGACCCACATCAGCCGTTGAAGGGCCCTGAGTCCCACATCAGCCGGCGAAGGGCCCTGAGGCCCAAATCAGCCGTTGATTCCTGTAATATTCACACATCGGGGTCTGTTGTTGGTTTTTTGGGGGTTGCTGGCTTGCCAGCCTTTCTCAAGTGAAATTCAAGAAATGGTTGTTTTGTTTAGAATTATTATTATTGTATAATTTTATTATATATATATTTTTTTCAGGTTGCATGATCAAAATATTAAACTTATGAGTGGGGTGAAGAGAAATAAATTTTGTGACAACCCTGGTTATCTCTGTTTTTAAGTAATGGGGCCTTACATATTTAAACCGAAACACCTGACAGTCTTTTGTTGTTGTTGTTTTTTTGTTCAATAATGTAAACAAAGAGTTCCTTGGTCATACGTCTCATACTGCTTAAAAGACGTCTTATCCTGTATTGAAAAATATACTGCCAGTCGTCTTGCAGTACATGGGTAAGCTGATATCTGTTCTCTGGTAATCTCTGGAGATTACTGGCTACTAGATGTGTTATTTCATATTGATGACTCTTCTGCCACTCGTCCTGCTGTATTTGGATTAGTTGTTCTCTGTTCTGTGGTGATCACTGGAGACTACTGGTTACCAGATGTCTTGTTTTATATTGAAAAATCCCACGCCACTTGTCCTGCAATATCTAGATCAACTGTTATCTGCTCTCTTTGTAATCTTTAAAGGTGTTGTAGCCTACCTCATCCCATATATCTTCAGTCCCGTGAAGATAGTGGTAAGTATAATGATCATATAATTACGACAACATATTCTGCATGGATACGTGCAGAGTGTAAACAAGCATTGTCCAGCTACAAAGAGTGACGTCATGGTGGTCTCTGAGGAAGGAAATTACGTGGGGTTTTAGCACGTTGAGCATTCAGGTTCCTCTGTATGTGATATTCTGTGGCTGCCTCCTAATACCACTACACTAGGGACACTCCAGTGATTGGTCTGTCGTCATATTGGTTTCCTTCTTTTCTCCAGACAAGTTGAAGTCCATCAGACCCGACAATACGAAAACGTGACTCATCTGTGAATAGAACAGTGTTTCACTCTCTCTCAGTGGACGTAACAGATAGCACCATATGGCTTTGTTCTAAGAAGACCCAAACCAATCATCTCTCTTGCTGCCTATATTATTACATTCTGGTTTGATGATGTGCTAAAGTGAAGTCTTGGTTCCTAACTAGTCAAAGATGCATTTTATGGTGGTCAAGTAGTCCTGACGAATAACGTGAAGTCTTACTATCCATCTGGGCTCATATGAATGGCTCTATCTTGATGTAGTGATGCACTGACATCCAGGACGCTGTTAGTCATCAAATGATCCTCTCAAACTGTGGAACTGAACTAGCCTCATAATGATTGACAGATTGCATCACATTCTAGCTTGCATCCAGTTGCAGAAAACTGACAGCATGGTGATCTTCGATGTGTGATAAACGTGGCATGTTATTCTGTAGTCACTATGTCAAATCGTATTCAGAATGCACAGTACATACAGCCTCCATGTTCCATCCTTAGATTCGAACCTCATAGCAATGCCATCTAACAGACCACTGAAATGGGCTGCTTTGGTAAATGGTGATCAGGATTTAATAAAGCATGTTAAAAGTGTAAATGAATGGGCATTTTACATTGGACGGTTTTTAGGAGTTCACAAAGGGAATGGAAAATTTATATTTTAACTGTGGAATAATCCATTTCAAAACCAAACATTATATGTTTTAATTTGTTTTGTTTTTTTTAAGTTAATGAGCTATTTGTTCTCTGCCCACCACGGGTATCAATAGCAGACTTCTATCGTTGTAGGACCGCAGACTTGCCCCGGTATTACTAGGAGGAGAACATTTTCATTAACATTTCTTATTTAGGAACTGGTAAACAAAATTACCCGTTAATTAAACCGTTCCCCGTTTTTAAACTTTTGTCATTTGGATTAAAGATGGCTGATTTAAAACAGCAAAAAATGGGGTAAAAAAACGGGCAGATACATGAACATTGGCTCGGCGGAACAAACTATATTAACAGTTTCTTGCTCAAGTTTTCAAAAGAGTCAAATGGGAAGATGGTTATTATTGCTTATTCATTACCAACTTTTCAGCAAAATTTACTAAATTGTATGAAATTATTCTAATTAAAGAATGGTTAGCATTAAGTGAAATGAAATTAAGCAAATATCTTAAATAAAGATGCTTGATACGGCTATATCGATTGCATGGGGTGATGACAAGAAACAGTTCATCTAAATTCTATGGCTTTAGAATAAACGATATAACCCTTTGATAATGTTTTAGTTGCTACTTTTCCCTACCAATGCACATCAGATACTAAATGTTCATATACGTACACCTCGTAAAAAATAACACATGATAAGACGTCTGGAACAGATAATATTCCACCAATGGTTTCAAAAATGACTAACGGTTTTAAAGAAGAGAGGAATAACGCTATCAAATATTACAGTGCTTTTCTTTGTCTAACGGACCCTTGGTCACGTGTAAATACGATCTTAGTGTGAGACCTTTAATAGCAGTTCATGACTTGACTTTCTTTCAGTAGACTTTCTAGAGACAAGAGGCTTCTCGTTGTACCCCGATTTATCATCAACAGAACGTTTCAATTGATTTTTGCGAAATTACTGTAAAATTGGATAACGTTTGTCTCTTCCTTACTTGACATCTTGAAATACGATGAAGGCTTTTTAGCACTGAAACATGGCCAAGACAGGTCATACCCCTTTGTCTTATGATCTCTGAGGAACAAGAGGCAATCACTTGTTGTGAATTTATAGGAATGTTTTTTACAAACTGATCACCTGACTTATAGGTATGCCACGGATTCGAAATTAGGGATATTTATAACAATGGAGTTACAAAGACAGAAAGTAGAATAAATATATATGTAACCAATAGCACCAGACAATATTTATAAATATTCAAATATGCATTATGTGTTTGTAAGTTTCAATGTTAAATAATTATGTGTGGTAAATATGTAGATATAAATAATTATGTTACAACATATATTGTGAAAATTATTTTATGCAAATAAGGTAAAATAGTATAAGCTATAAAATTGAGTAGAAAACGTATTCAATGTAACTAAAACATGACTGACGTAACAGTGTTATAACAGTTGCATCATTCAAGTAATAATTTTCCTTTGAAGCAGCTCTTTAAATGATTATTAATATGAATTAGCAACATAATTTGTTTGCATTTAATGGTAAAATCTACGTAATACAATTAATTTTATTAGTGGTAGCTCTAACGGTAAGCTGATACTTTATATGATGATATCCTCTAAGTTATATGATCCACTTGTAGTGCCTTAATAGAACTAATCACTTCACGTCATTCTCTTCAGGATTATGTAAAATAGTATATAAACTAGATGTAATGTTAATCTTAGGCTTTATCATTACTAGAGATATGATGATATGTTGATATTTATTGATCTACATTTTCTCTTGTGGTTGGTTCATGAACTGTCAGCAATGATTACTTCATCATTACACGCTTTCCTATAGTTATGCACTCTCTGATTCCACTTTGTGGAACTATGACTAACAGCAACGTAAGCCAATCTAAACGCCCCTCTGGTTCCATATTTTATAAGTACAGCATCATTGTTTCCACCTCATGGAGCTCTCTGCTCCTCACCTCCTATGAGGAAACCATTCAGAGCTTGCGTTCAGGGTCTCATTCTAACAAATGATATAATAAAGTTTGCGTACTTTAATGGTATGAAAAATAAAAAAATCCAAAGTCCTACAATGTAAATTTCTATCTAAAACTGTGTTTAGTCTTTAGATACTTCAAATGTGAGATATATATAAATTCTGTGTAATAATATTATTTTATTTGTTTTCAAATATGTTTTCTGGTTTCTATGAACGACCTCAGAGATAAATTTTTAAAAAATATTAACAGCAATATTTATGTTACAGAATATTTACTTATACTTTTTCATGCATTTTGATTACATAAAGAAAGGTTTTAACATTTTTTCTTATTAATTTTATAATTTCTTATTAATTAATGGTTATTAATCTTAATAAATAAAGATTCATTAAAAGTATGACGTTGATTAAAAAACACTTTTTCCAAGTACACTATAAGAATTGATATTATGAATTTCAATGTCCATATCGATCATATTACTTCTGTATAAAGAATTTAGTCGAATCTTCTATTAACGTTTAAAGTATCTTAAGCCTATTTTGTTCAAAGCTTTCCAAAAACTCTCAGGACTTTCAGAATACCATTGAAGACATGCTTTCATTACTACTGCTAATGTAATGAACACTGGACCTACCACACTCGACAAAGTTATATCGTCACCAGTTATCGTGATTTGAAAGATAAAAGAAAAAACAATTTCCAAGGAACCCACTAAAGCCACACAACTAGCCTTTTCGACGTAGAGGGCGTTAACATAAAAATACTGAGTGAAAAAACTAAGTATTCCAATTCCAAGTATAAACCAAATCACAGTTCCACATTCTGGAAATACAGTCTGGTTAACAATAAACTGATAAGTGCATAACAGTAGAGTCTGGATGACACAGTAATGGAAGATAACCACAGCATAGCTTAAAGATTTTATCCTACGCACTATGATGGTCGTCAACGAGGTGAAAAAACCATAACCAACAGCTAGTAACGATCCAACAATTCGAGATTGTGCATCCAATTTACTGTCCAATCGTCCAAAAATAAAAGATGGACAACTAATTAAGATGATCCCAAAATGGCTAACGGGATGGCTATTACGTCAATAAAATGTATTGTTTCTCTCAGAATGAAAAAAGCTAAAATTACAGTGAATATAATTTCTGTCTTTGTAAGGACTGTAACATCGCTTAGTGGCAAGAAGTTTAACGAATTATACAAGAACAATATACCTATCGTTCCAGTAATTCCTAGGATGCATATTATTAAATACTGGAACAGAATCTTTGGGAAGAAAGAGTGACGGCTATGTAAAATAACTGGTACACAGAAAGCAGCCATGTATATTCCACGGTAAATCAAAATAACCTGTCTGGAGACACCTGGAGTAAGTTTAACCAGCATTAATTGAATACATTGAGCAATACACTGAAATACAGTTAGAATAATTCCAATACCAGGAAATTTGATTTTCTGAAAGGGAGATCCAAATGTTTTGATACTTCAAAGGAAGTGTTTCCTCTTTCCGTATTCCTGTTTCTCATATTCTTCCTGAAATACTTAACTTTGTTCGGACAATCTAGAATATGATAGAAAAATAAAATACATCTGTAAGCTTTTAAAATGTGTTCAGAGAAACATATAGTAGAAAAATTCAAAATTCAATAAAGAGCTGAACACTTATTTCTAACAATAATAAATCAAATTATTATTTAGTTATTGTTGACAACTCACTAACCATCACAGTTTACACAGAAAATATTACAGTTTTATTTCAATCTTAAAACCATGAATACTCTTTGTTTGGTTCAGAAATACAACTTACGTCTTTATAAAATAAGAATACTCGTCCAGAAGAAAGTCATGTTGCCGTCCCTGGTTATCAATTATCCTGTTATCACAAATAATTTTCTAGATCAGAGACGTACAACAATTTTCCCATGTATTAGATATAAAGAGTTCTTACTGTATTTATTTTCATTATTCCTCAAATGACCCTTGTTTTTAAATACTTTTATTTTATATTAGTGCATAATACGGTGGAAATTGTGTTGTCTTTTAGTGTATAATACTGTAGATGTTTTGTTGTCTTTTTGCGTATGGTACTGTGGATATTTGTTTATGTTATAGCATATGGTACTGCGAATATTTTGTGATATTTTTTTGTGTGTAGTACTGTGGATTATTTATCACACTTAATGTATGGTACTGCGGATATTTTGTTACATTTTAGAGTATGTTACTATGCATATTTTATTATACTTTTATGTATGGTATGATGTATATTTTAGAATATGATAGTGTATTTTACTATGGATATTCTGTCATACTACTTTAACTATACTGTGGATTTTTGTTATATTTTAGTGTATTGTACTATGGATATTCTGTCATACTTTACTGTATGTACTGTGGATTTTGTTATATTTTAATGTATTGTACTGTGGATATTTTGCTTTTATTTTAATGTATGATACTGTGGATATTTTATCGTATTCTATTCTATATTTTGTACTGTGGATATTTTTTTACTTGTTGTGAATACTTATATATGTGTTGGTTTTCTGTGTTTTCATGAACATATGTATTTATCTGAAACTTAGTTATACAGCAACTGTCTGTTGTAGAAACACAAGTGTGAGGAAACCGTTTTGATAGACTTTCGTCTTCTGTTTTGAGATCATTCTTGAAGACGAGAAACACACTTGTAAAAATGTATCTCAAGACGGCTGGTATATATTAAATAAAGTGAGAACAACGTTTAGCCCTTTCGGTCATCTTTTCTTACCTTGAAGATGAAAGGAATGTCTAATTTGTTCTCCTCATCAATAAAACTGTTAATACCAATACCAGCCGTTCTCAAATAACATATTTATTTCACACAGAAACAAAACATAATACTATATTTTGTTCCAGTATTTAATAATTTTCATCCAGAGGTATCGGACGATAGGTATATTGTTCTTGTATAACTTTTTTAAACTTCTTGCCACTAAGCGATGTTACAGTCCTTAGAAGAAATTATATTCACTGTATTTCTAGCTTTCTGACGCGAGAAAAATACATTTTATTGATGTCTTAGCCAACATGCCAGCCATTGTTGGGGTCTTCACAAATGTACCAACCGGGATGATCAGTAATATGTAAAGAATAATTATTTACCTTTTCAAAGTTTCATTAAACAATTCTAACTATATAAACAACCATTATTTGTAGCTGGAAGTATATTGGGAAGAAAAAAAAAAAAAAAGAAAGACACTTTTTTAAAGTTATTTGTGCTTCTTTTGTGTTCCATCAGATGTATGTCCATTGAAATTTTACATCCAAAACAAAATATTGACCGTCACATTATAATGCCACGTCTAAAATGGCGACCATGTTTGATGTGACGGGGATTCAAACCGCTTTTTTAAACACAAGTCGAGTGCCTTATCCATCTGGGTCATTACCGGGCCTGAAAAAAAAAACCTACCAAGCACAAGATTATTTAAACAAAAATAACCTGTTCACTTTAATAGACAGTAATATTAACGGACTCTGAATGCATAAA
>NC_134828.1:19614732-19769806 GCF_004210375.1 Tachypleus tridentatus | reverse complement strand
GGAATCCCGTGTCACCAGTTCTAGCCAACATTTTTATGACACAGATTGAATCTCAAGCGACCAGTTCAGTCTTCCACCCACCACTATACTGGTACAGATACGTTGATGATACAATTGCTGGATTCACATCTACAGAACACAGACTTAGTTTTTCAAACACATTAACTTGATACACTCTATGTTCATCTGTGAACAGGAAATAACTAACCAAATAGCATTTCTTAACTCTCAAGATCGCTAGAACTGATACACAATTCAAAACAGAAATCCACAGAAAAATCACCCACACTGGATTATGCATTCCCTGGGACTCAGCACATGAAACAAAAAAAAACTCAATATATTAATAAACTAAATAAACACAGCAACAAAATTATGTTCACCTGATAAAATTAACAGTGAAATCAACAAAATAAAACAACACTTCATCAACAACAACAAATTTCATCAAAAAAACATTGAAAACATTACACACACACCTTGACCAACAATAAATAAACAATAATAAATCACAAGATACAACAAACTACCAAACTTTATACTGCTGTATACCATATGATCCTGACATTAGTGAAAAATAACGAAGATTTGGAAAAAAACAAACTTATAACAAAACATAACACTCCAGTAAACATCAAATATATCCAAAAACCAGGTACAAAACTAAAGTCCATACTATGTAACAACTACACTGACAAACACAACACCAACATAATTTATTAAATACAATACAACAACTGCCATGACTTCTATATTGGTGAAACAAGCAGGAAAATGGAAACCAGATTCAAAGAACACAAAAGAACTCCTTCACACGTTTTTGAACACTGCAAATCAAATAAACACAACATAACCATAGAAAACACCCGGATATTAAGTAGGGAAACAAACATAAACAAAGGAATCCTACTTAGACAGTAATTAAAACCAAAATTAAACCAATATAAAGGAACACCTTTATACCTGTACCAATTAATAACCTAACACCCACCTGCAGCGCCACCTACAATTCCGTACCCGTTTATACTCTCGTCCCTAAGACATGCGTCCATCAACGGTTACATTCAAATTATCTCTTTCTTAACCTGAAGATGACCTAGTTTTACAGTGTTTTTGCTTTGCTTAGTTTTTTGCTACTAAGTTAAAGACAAACCAAACCAAAACTGCTTATCTGTGACGTATTATGTCTATCGATTCCAGCTTTCCAATAAGTATTAAATTCTAATTTTTGAATGTACTGTATCTGGTTGAAATAATTTGTAGTGTTCAACTTTAAATGGCCCAGTCAAGGAACATATATCACTTTTATGGTACATTGTGATCTGCTTGACCATGGATTTGGTAATACCTTATAATATAGATCACAGATACATTGCATTCTGGTTTCAATGCTCTTATCAGACAACTACGAAGAGTATATGTGTTGTCAAAGTAATGCCAGTGATATGAAGTAAGATTACTTATAACTTTATGGAAAACAAAATGGCTTCATGTGTGAGTATGCCAGGACTTGTCAAGAGTAGGTTTACCTTACCTTCCTTCATCTATTTTTATTTAAATATTTCTTGTTATTCACCCAAATTTCACAGCAGAGTTACTGGATGAGGGCCAAAAATGTCCAAAAGGATACCAACACATTACATGTTATAACTTCACAAGTGGAAATAAAACAGTTGGTAGAGTTGCATTTAAGAGTTGCTACTAAGAATGGAAACTGTGAATCAATATTTGTTGTAAGCTTCAGGGTATTTTGATAAATTTAAGAAATCTAGATGGCTGGATAGTGTATATTTGGGTAAAGAGAAAACACATCTCAAGGTTTTATACTGGAGAGGTTGGAGACTTTAAAGTACATTATCAAACATGTTACATCTGACCATGTTGCCATATTGCAATAGAAGTCGAATTAAAAAGCCTTGTAGATGATTATAGAGGCGTTGGTTGTGCAGGTTAATAGGATGCCTCCTGTTTTTGTTATGAGACATTGCATTACAGATTTGATGATTGGTCCAATTTTAGTTACGTAGATGTAACTCATAGGAACTTGACTGTCTTCATGAGATGAATATCTGTGTGTAATATTTGTGAACTGACTTGGGCTGCGTCATCAGCATATTGTCATTAGAAAGTATATCACAGTTTGATAAAGCGTATAACATCCACAAAAATAAGGTAAAAGAAATGAACTAATCGCGAAGCATCATGGGACATCGGGATATGTGTGTAAGATTGTTTTTAACTTTATTATCGAGTGATATTAAAATTCAGAGGATAGTGGTTTGAAGTATGTTAGAATAATGAGAACATTGGAATAAGAAAAGTTGTTCAAGGATTTTCTCATGTGTCATGGTGTCCCTGAGTGAGTCTCACGAAGTGGTATGCGAATTAAACATTTAAAACGTTTCGTTCAGGATTTTCTCATGTGTCATGGTGTCCCTGCGTGAGTCTCACGAAGTTAGTAGGCGAATTAAACACTTATAAAACGTTTCGTTCAAGGATTTTCTCATGTGTCATGAGTTGTCCCTGGGTGAGTCTCACGAAGTGGTAGGCGGATTAAACATTTAAAACGTTTCGTTCAAGGATTTTCTCATGTGTCATGGGTCCCTGTGTTGAGTCTCACGAAGTGGTATGCGAATTAGCATATTTAAAAACGTTTCGTTCAAGAGATTTTCTCATGTGTCATAGTGTCCCTGCGTGAAGTCTTACAGAAATGGTATGCAAGATTAAACATTTAAAACGTTTCGTTCAAGATTGATTTTCTCATGTATCATCAGGTGTATTTTCGTGGATAGTCTTTGAAGTATGTAGAATAATGAGAACATTTAAAAACGTTTCGTTCAATGATTTTCTCATGTGTCATGGTGTCCCTGCATGAGTCTCACGAAGTGGTAGGCGGATTAAACATTTAAAAACGTTTCGTTCAAGGATTTTCTCATGTGTCATGGTGTCCCTGCGTGAGTCTCACGAAGTGGTAGGCGGATTAAACATTTAAAAACGTTTCGTTCATGGATTTTCTCATGTGTCATGGTGTCCCTGCGTGAGTCTCACGAAGTGGTAGGCGAATTAAACATTTAAAAACGATTCGTGTTGTTTTGAATTATGCACAAAGCTACACCATGGGCAATCCGTGCTCTGCCCGCCACGGGTATTGAAACCCGATTTTTAGTGTTGTAAGTCCACTGCTGAACCACAGGGGGCGCAAAACGGTTGATATGGTAGAGAAAGCTCCAGAGGAGTGAACAACGTTTCGACCTTCTGCGATCGGTCACCGTTAGGTTCACAAAAAAGGAAGAGGTAACTGACCGAAAACTGACCACATGTTTGAAAGGGGTTGTGTAACTGAGTGTAGGAATGTAGAGGGCGTGCTTAGATGTTTGATTATATCTATTAATATAGGTATAAAGGTGTTCCTTTGTATTGTTTTATTTTGGGTTTAAGTTGTTGTATAAGTAAGGCTTCTTTAATTTTGCGTTTGATTATGTTTGTTTCTTTATTTAGTATTTGAGTGTTTTCTATGGTTATGTTGTGTTTATTTGACTTGCAGTGTTCGAAAACGTGTGAAGGTGACTTTTTATGTTCTTTGAATCTGGTTTCCATTTTTCTACTTGTTTCTCCAATATAGAAGTCGTGGCAGTTATCACATTGTATTTTATAAATAATGTTGGTGTGGTGTTTGTCAGTGTAGTTTTACATAGTATAGACCTCTAGTTTTGTGCCTGGTTTTTCAATAAATTTGGTATTAACTGGAATGTCATATTTTGTTACTTGTCTATGTTGGATATTTTTGTGCTCAGTCAATGTTGGTACTTGTGTTATTGTCTTGTGTATTAATGTTATTACATAATAAGGTAGCTTTTCTTAGGCCAGTTTTGTTTGTTTTGTTTTTGGAATTTAGTAAAGATAACCCAGAGTTATCTCTGCTAGCCGTCCCTAATTTAGTAGTGTAAGACTAGAGGGAATGCAGCCAGTCATCACCACTCACCGCCAACTCTTGGGCTACTCTTTTACCAACGAACAGTGGGACTGACCATCACATTATAACTCCCCCACGGCTGAAAGGGCAAGCATGTTTCGCGACAGGGATGCGAACCCGCCACCCTCAGATTACGAGTCGCACGCCTTAACACGCTTGGCCATGCCAGGCCATATCAGTTTTGTTTCTTGTGCAATTGTCATATGTATAAGAGTTATTACATATGGATTTTTTTTTTTTTACAAAAGGTGGTAGGGTCGTTTTCGTCTATAGATTGACAGAAGTTATCCCACTATTTGTTCTAGTGCTGTATTTTTAGTTCTTTGATATACTTATTTTTCTCTATTAGTTAAAGTTTACATCTCTCTGTTGAGTGTGATAATAAATGGGAGTCTGATGATGTGGCCGTGAATGTCTAGGGTTAAATTCCATGCTTAAATATTGAGTGAAAAGTTCTGTCTCAGAACTGTGTTATCTACAGCAGATTGAATTAATAACCTTGTGATTTTTCTCTCATGTATCGTTGGGTGTGTAAAGGGATGTTGTTGATAGGGTTGAATTGAAATAGATCGCGGTTGGAGGGATGGTTGTGGAAGGGTGGTATTGAAACTAGAAAAGGAAAGGGTTCACGAGATCTGTTCAAAAAATACGCGACAGTTTGAATTGCGCGGCTCCAGTTGGTTCCAGAAGAATCCGCTTGGTGTTGCTAGGTTTGCACAGATCAGCTGATTACGACGCCATTTCCCGATTGCAGATATCTTTATTTGTGTATTAGCTACGCGGTTTTAAGTGAAGTGCGATTTTTCGTTTGGCGGATTTCAGAATGAATGACCTGAAGGAGCAACGACTTGCTGTGAAATTTTGTGTTAAACTTGGAAAATCTGCGACTGAAACTTTTGTTATGCTTAACACGGCTTACGGTGATGTTGCTATGAAGCGCACGGCATGTTTCAAGTGGCATGAACGTTTTAAGGATGGTCGACAGTCCATTGAAGATGATGAGCGTCCTGGACGTCCTTCCACGTCAACTGACGACCCACACGTTGACAAAATCAACACACTGGTGCGGGCAAATCAGCGTCTGACTGTCAGGAGCTTGCTGAAGAGTGTGGGATATCAGTTGGATCTGGTTACGAGATTTTGACCAAAAATTGAAGATGCACCGCGTTGCTGCGAAATTCAGCCCTCAGAACTCGTGAGTTTTTGGCCAAACACTTGATCACTGTTCTTCCCCACCCCCCTACTCACCTGACCTTGCTCCTTGCTCCCAAAAGACTCTTGAAAGGAAGAAGATTTGAGACGATTCCAGAGATTAAGGCAAATGCGACGAAGGAGCTGGAGGACATTACAAAAGAAGTGTACCAGGACTGTTTCAACAAGTGGAAACACCGTTGGGATAAGTGTGTGCGTTGGGGAGGAGAGTACTTTAAGGGGTCCCAGACTTCTAAATAAAGTACATTTTGTTTTATGACGTCAGTTCGCGTATTTTGAACAGCCCTCGTATTGTCACCCTAGTGTTATTTAAAACATGGGTGAATAATAATAAAACAAGTGAAGAAAACCTGAAAATGTATCACTAGATGAATATCCATGACGGTAGGAAAATGTGATGTGTATATTATTTACCTTGACCACTGTATCTCAAGTGGTCGTTTCTAAGTTAAGGAACATAGAAAGAGAAATAGAAGGTTCGTTCTCCACATTGACCAAGCATAGACAAGTGGATATGGTGCACGACTCGCAATCTAAAGTTGTGAGTTCGAATTCTCGTCACACTAAATATGCAGGCCCTTTCAGCCGTTGGAGCGTTATAATATTACGATAAATCCTCCTGTTCATTGGTAAAAAGTAGCCCAAGTGTTGGCGGTAGATGTTGATGAGTGGCTGCCTTCCGTCTAGTTTTGCACTGCTAAATTAGCGACTGTTAACGTAGATAGTCCCCGTGTGGATTTTCGTAATATTCAAAACAAGCAAACAAACCTCCACGCAGTCGGCAAGACTGGTTTGACTGGTTTTAAAATGTCTGGCTTCCCAGATCTTGAATATCTACAAAGTTAAAATTATTTCCGTTAAATAAAAGTTGAGAGAAACATGCACTGTGATATTCCACAGTAAGTTACAGCTACCGTGTTTTGACACAGGTGTGTCTTTTGAAAGATACGCTGATACACATGTGTTGGATTCACAAACATCTGTCTTACGAAAGTCGAACTTTAGAAAATTTGTCTTCAAATGTTAGTGACATGTTTTTTGTCTGTTTTGTGAAACTTCCGTGTTGTTTAAATAAATAACTGATAATTTTTAGCAACTAAAATAAAAATAACCGGGTACAAAAGTTAAAAAGTTGACATGGTCTTCAGAATCTGTCAACAAAAAAAGATTTTAAATTGTTTGTTCAAACCACATTCAGTCAAGATTGTGACGAGTCGGTAACCAAGGTGTCACGTTCTATCTTGGGCTCAGTGAAAATAAAATATACTTCTTACTGACTGCCTGGTTTCAGTCTGTTTATCAGAATATTATAACAAGATATAACAAGAGAAGTTTTTCTCTCTTGTTATTGTTATTTTTCAAAACCAGTTCACGATGTTCACTACTTAACATAAAGATGATCGTGTTTTTAATGTTTCTGTTCTGTTTGCTATGTATTCCACTTTACATAGAGTTGATGGTGTTTCTTATGTTTGTATTCTGTTTGATGTGTACTTTACTTAACATAGAATTGATAGTGTTTTTAATGTTTATTATGCACTCCACTTATTTTGTAATGAATACTGTTTTTAATGTTTGTATATTTGTTGTGTACTCCACATAAGACAGAGTTGATTGTGTTTTAATGTTTGTATATTTGTTGTGTACTCCACTTAGGATGGAGTTGATAGTATTTTTAATGCTTATAATCTGTTTCTTAGGTTTTCAATTATCATAGAGTTTACAGTGTTTTATTGTTTGTATTCTCTTTGTTGTTTACTCCATTTATCATATTGTTGATGGTGTTTTTAAAAGATAGAACAAGTCGTACTATCTTTGGATAATCGATACAGTGAGTGATAGTTAATGGCTGCAATAATGGGGTTTTGATTAATAGATGGATTAGTGATGGTGTCTTTTATTAACGGATACAATAACTGATAGTGTGTCTTTCAAGAGTTAATGTCCTCCAGTGGCAGAGCATTATATCTGCGAACACCCACCATTAAAAATCCGAGTTTCGATAGGTGTGTTAAGCGGAGCACAAATAGATCATTGTGTAGCTTTGTACTTAATTCAAACAATCAATCAATAAAAATTAAAATAAATATCAGCTAGATAAAAGGCTGAAACAAGGTGCTATTTAGGTCAGGAATTTTATTCATTATTTGAAGAGTTCCGATCTTGATGTAAAAACAAGACTCATGTTTGGCCATTTTACACATTAACTTGATATATTTACTGTTATCCAGTTTTTGTTTTGTTTAGTATTGAAATGTGTTTATTTACCATCAGATTGTTTCGTGAAGATAAGAGTGTGTGACAGAATGTTTCAGGGACAAACATAAACTAACACATAAAGAAGTTATCAAACTTGCAAACAGAATGACAAACGATGAAAACAATATCGAGTGTAATGTAACATGGACCATTTGACTAAGGTGCTTGACTCGTAGTCTGAAAGTCACGGTTTCGAATCCCCATTTATCCAAACATATATATTTTGTCAGACATGAGGAAAATACAATGTGACGGTTAATCCCACTGTTCGTTGACACTAAAGTAAACAAAAAAAATCATCGGAACAAATGTGAGTAAATTACACATCGTAGTTGATAACGAGAAATCCACTTGAAGTTCCATCCGTTTTATGATAAATTACACATTCACAAACATGAGTCATCTAAGTTTTAGATCCACATGTGTTTTACAGCATGTTGTTATGTATGTTTATAATTATCGTGTTTTCAACAAATGTACAGCCATATGTAGATATATTGAAAAAGGAACTCACGTTAATATAATTCTATACAGTTGTTGGAACTGTTCTCTTGTTCTAGACAAAATAATATATATAGAGAAATACTGAGAATTTACTTTATTTATTAGATCAACATAATAAAACTAGTTGTCTGAAGGATGTTTCAAAAACAGTTTATGGATTATCGGTCTCAAACATGAGATGATAGTAAATTCTGGGTGATTTATTTAAGTCTAACACTTAGAAAAGCTAGATCCTCTGGTAAATGAAGGTTTTTCAGATATAATTCCCTTCCAGTTGGAGTTATTCAGGTTGTGAAAGAAACAAAAAGACACAGGTCGGTAAATAAAATATCCACAGAACCATAAACATTCAAAAGTGCCATACACTAAAATATAACAAAATATTCGCAGTACCATACACTAAAATATAACAAAATATTCGCAGTACCATACACTAAAATATAACAAAATATCCACATTACCACATACTAAAATATAATAAAATAACTACAGTACTATTTACTGAAAAATATTAAAATATTTACACTATCATATACTAAAATATAATAAGCTCTCCATGGTATCAGATACTAAATGTAACAAAATATCCACATTACATACTAAACTATAATAAAATATCCATTGTAGCATACACTAAAATATAACCGCAGTACCGTTTACTAAAATATAATACAAAAACACAATTCCATACACTAAAATATAATAAAATATCCACAGTACTATACACTAAAGTAGAACAAAATTTCCACAGTACCATATACTAAAATGTAACCAAATATCCACAGTACCATGTAATATAATTTTATAAAATAACCACATTTCAATACTCTAAAATCTAACAAATGATACACAGTACCATACACTATATATAATAATATATCCAAAGTGCTGTATTCTAAAATATAACAAAATATCCATCGTATTATACCGTATAAAAATTAAAGCAAGGATATTTTAAAAGAAGGGTCACTTGAAACAGAATAATGAAATTCAATACAGTTAGAACTCTTTATATCTAATACATGGGACACATAGTGTACGTCTCCGATCTACAAAACCATTTGTGACAACAGGATAATTGATAACCAGGGTAGCAACATGATTTTCTAATGAACGAGGATTCTCCTCTGACTGTACCAAGGTAAATACGTAGGTTGTATTTGTGAACCAAACCAACAGTATTCATGGTTGTAAGATTGAAATAATACTGTAATGTTTACTGTGTAATCTGTAATGGTCAGTGAGTGAACAACAACTAAATAATAACTTAATTTATTATTGTTTTAAAGGTAAGAAATAAGTGTTCAGCTATTGATTTAGTTTTGACTTTTTCTACTATATGTTTCTCTGAACACATGTTAAAAGCTTATAGCTATATTTTATTTTTATATCATATTCTAGATGTTCGAGCAGAGTTAACTATAAATCACGAAGAATATGAAAAACAGGAGTACGGAAAATGGAAATTCTTCCTTACAAGTGTCAGAGACACTGGAAAAGCGCAATCATTATTGTTTGTCCCAATATTTCCGCTGACATACGAGACCTGACAAACTACAGACCAATAAGCCTCAATTCTTAATGTTAAGAATTATAGGTTACAGATAGCTGTACCATCTGGAACTCAACTATATGATAAAGGAAATTCAAAACAAATCCAGACACAAAAGACAGACGAGCGATCACCTTGTAGAGTGACTGAAACCATATTTCAACCGTAAGCACATGACAGTCGTTACATTTCTTCGCGTTAATAAAGCTTTTGATAGTGCCAAAGCATAATGTTATTTTAATTGCACTATCTCAAGATCCCTGACACAATAATCAGATGTATCTTGAGCTTTTTCTCAAATAGTCGAGCCAGAGTTCGCATACATCAAACGCTTACACGTCCGTTTACTCTTACGACTGGTGTCCCCCAGTTATAAATTATCCACGTCAATGGTATCCCGTTCCTAGAACTCCCGTATACTCACGCATCGCAATATTTAGACGATGTAGCAGTTTGGAGTACATCGATTGACCTCTCTATTCGTGGCTAGTAAAGTTCAAATTTCGTCGAACCACATAATGACGTGGTGTAACAGGTGGCGTGTATCCATAACAAAACACAAGAAATTATATTTCACAGGAGTTTTAAAAGGAAACAGAAGAATATTACACAGACAAAAGTGAATTTATTAAACACTAAGATCAAATTTACTAAATCGATTATATTCCTCGGAGACACTTTCAACATGGCACGAAACTTGACACACAATTTTAACATGGCACTGAACTGGACACATCATTTTAACATGGCACTAGACTGGACGCATTATTTTAACATGGCACTGAACTGGACACACCATTTTAA
The DNA here is from genome assembly GCF_004210375.1 of Tachypleus tridentatus. NCBI lineage: Eukaryota > Metazoa > Arthropoda > Merostomata > Xiphosura > Limulidae > Tachypleus > Tachypleus tridentatus. The sequence goes on along the minus strand of NC_134828.1, from coordinate 19,759,502 downwards.
CATGGCACTGATCTGGACACACCATTTTAACATGGCACTGATCTGGACACACCATTTTAACATGGCACTCAACTGGACACAGCATTTTAGCAGAATTTCTAATTCAGCGAAACAACACGTAACCTCAGACAGATCAGAAACACCTATAAAGGATGCTCCCAAGACATCATCATAACCATTTACAAAGCGTTTATCAGGCCTCTCATGTAATATGGGTGCATGGTCACTTGCACCACGTCCAGTCGCCTCAGGAAACGATTAAAGAATATACAATACCAGATAATAAACGTGGCATATCGACTAACCCTTAATATTCTACTCCATGTTAGTGAGAAAATATTCAGCTACAAAATACTAGCTCAATGCTAAAACACACTAACTCGACAATTCCCAGCAATGGCTGAAACACCACACACATCCACCAGTCTCCTTGTTACTTATGTAATACCTAGAGCCATAATCGTAAATGTTTGTGTATTGTTTTTACATCTTTTACAAAGAAAGGAACCGTAACTTCTGTCGTATAGCTCAGGCACTCCAGGGAATAATTAGAGACAGACAAGTAAAAGTTGGGTTCTTCTGTATCCCCTACATCAAAATCTTATCATAGGATCTTCGGATCCCCCTCCGGCTCTGAAAGATCCTGAGTACCACATCACTCGTTGAAGAGCCCTGAGTCCCACATCAGCCTTTGAAGGGCCCTGAGTCCCACATCAGCCGTTGAAGGGGCCCTGAGGCCCACATCAGCCGTTGATTCCTGTAATATTCACACATCGGGTCTGTTGTTGGTTTTTCTGGGGTTGCTGGCTTGCTAACCTTTCTCAAGTGAAATTCAAGAAATGGTTGTTTTGTTTAGAATTATTATTATTGTATTATTTTATTATATATATTTTTTTCGGGTTGCATGATCAAAATACCAAACTTATGAGTGGGGTGAAGAGAAAGAAATTTTCTGACAACCCTGGTTATCTCTATTTTTAAGTAATGGGGACTCACATATTTAAACCGAAACACCTGACAGTCTTTTGTTGTTGATTTTTTTTGTTCAATAATGTAAACAAAGAGTTCCATGGTCATACGTCTCATACTGCTTACAGACGTCTTATCCTGTATTGAAAAATATACTGCCAGTCGTCTTGCAGTACATGGGTAAACTGATATCTGTTCTCTGGTAATCTCTGGAGATTACTGACTACTAGATGTCTTATCCCATATTGAAGACTCTTCTGCCACTCGTCCTGCTATACTTGGATGAGTTGTTATCTGTTCTGTGGTAATCACTTGAGACTACTGGTCACAAGATGTCTTCTTTTATATTGAAATATCCCACGCCACTTGTCCTGCAATATCTGGATCAACTGTTATCTGCTCTCTTTGTAATCTTTGAAGGTGTTGTATCCTACCTCATCACATATATCTTCAGTCCAGTGAAGGTAGTGGTAAGTATAGTGGTCATAGCATTACGACAACATATTCTGCATGGATACGTGCAGAGTGTAAACAAGCATTGTCCAGCTACAATAAAGTGACATCATGGTAGTCTCTGAGGAAGGGAATTACGTGAGATTTTAACACGTTAAGCATTCAGGTTCCTCTGTATGTGAAATTCTGTGGTTGCCTTCTCAATCCACGTCACTAGGGACACTCCAGTGATTGGTATGTCGTCATCTTGTTTTCCTTCTCTTCTCCAGACAAGTTGAAGTCCATCAGACCCGACAGTACGAAAACGTGACTCATCTGTGAATAGAACAGTGTTCTATGGCTTTAGTATAAAAGATATAGCCCTTTAATAATGTTTTCGTTGCTACTTTTCCCTACCAATGCACATCAGATACTAAATGTTCATATACGTACACCTCGTAAAAATAACACATGATAAGACATCTGGAACAGATAATATTCCACCAATGATTTCAAAGAAGACTAATGGTTTTAAAGAACAGAGGAATTACGCTATCAAATATTACAGTGCTTTTCTATGTCTAACGGACCCTTTGTCACGTACAAAAACGACCTTAGAGTGAGACCTTTAGTACCAGTTCATGACTTGACTTTCTTTCAGTAGACTTTCTAGAGAAAAGAGGTTTCTCGTTGTACCCCGATTTATCATCAACAGAACGTTTCAATTGATTATCGAAATCACTGTAAAAGTGGATAACGTTTGTTTCATCCTTACTTGACATCTTGAAATACGATCAAGGCTCTTTAACTCTGAAACATGGCCAAGACAGGTCATACCCCTTTGACTTATGATCTCTGAGGAACAAGGGGCAGTCACTTCGATGAATTCTGACATGTTGTTTAAGTGAATTTATATGAATGTTTTTACAAACTGATTTTATGTGGTCGATAAATACGACTTGTTTTGTAGACCATACAATTTGTAGTGAGATCACCTGACTTAAAGGTATGCCACCGAATCGAAATTAGGGATATTTATAACAATGGAGTTACAAACACAGAAAGTAGAATAAATATATATGTAACAAATAGCACCACACAATATTTATAAATATTCAAATACGCATTATGTGTTTGTAAGTTTCAATGTTAAATTATTATGTGTGGTAAATATGTAGAGATATAAATAATTATGTTACAACAGATAATGTGAAAATTATTTTATGCAAATAAGGTAAAATAGTATTGACTATAAAATTGAATAGAAAACGTATTCAATGTAAGTAAAGCATGACTGACGTAACAGTGTTATAACAGTTGCATCATTCAAGTAATAATTTTCCTTTGAAGCAACTCTTTAAATGATTACATATGAATTAGCAATATAATTTGTTTGCATTTAATGGTAAAATCTACGTAATACAATTAATTTTATTAGTGGTAGCTCTAACGGTAAGCTGATACTTTATATGATGATATCCTCTAAGTTATATGATCCACCTGTAGTGCCTTAACAGAACTAATCACTTCACTTCATTCTCTTCAGGATTATGTAAAATAGTATATAAACTAGATGTAATGTAAATCTTAGGCTTTTATCATTACTAGAGATATGATGATGTGTTTATTGATCTACATTTTTCTCTTGTGGTTGGTTCATGAAGTATCAACAATGATTACTTAATCATTATACGCTTTCCTATAGTTATGCACTCTCTGATTCCACTTTGTGGAACTATGACTAACAGCAATGTAAGCCTAGCTACACGCCTTTCTGGTTCCATATTTTATAAGTACAGCATCATTGTTTCCACCTCATGGAGCTCTCTGCTCCTCACCTCCTATGAGGAAACCAGTCAGAGCTTGCGTTCAGGGTCTCATTCTAACAAATGATATAATAAAGTTTCTGTACTTTAATGGTATGAAAACAAAAACAATCCAAAGTCCTACAATGTAAATTTCTATCTAAAACTGTGTTTAGTCTTTAGATATTTCAACTGTGAGATTTATATAAATTCTGTGTAATAATATTATTTTATTTGTTTCCAAATATGTTTTTTGGTTTCTATGAATGACCTCAGAGATCAATTTTTAGAAAATATTAACAACAATATTTATATTACGGAATATTTATTTATACTTTTTCTTGCATTTTGATTACATAAAGAAAGGTTTCAACATTTTTTCTTATTACATTTATAAATTCTTATTAATCAGTGGTTATTAATCTTAATAAATAAAGATTCACTAAAAGTAAGACGTTGATTAAAAAACACTTCTTCCAAATACACTTTAAGAAATGATATTATGAATTTCAATGTCCATATCGATCATATTACTGCTGTATAGAGAATTTAGTAGAAGCTTGTATTAACTATTAAAGTATCGTAAGCCTATTTTGTTCAAAGCTTTCCAAAAACTCTCAGGACTTTCAGAATACCATTGAAGACATGCTTTCATTACTACTGCTAATGTAATGAACACTGCACCTACCACACTCGACAAAGTTACATCTTCACCAGTTATCGTGATTTGAAAGATAAAAGAAAAAACAATTTCCAAGGAACCCACTAAAGCCACACAACTAGCCTTTTCAACGTAGAGGGCGTTAACATAAAAATACTGAGTGACAAAACTAAGTATTCCAATTCCAAATATGAACCAAATCACAGTTCCACATTCTGGAAATACAGTATCGTTAACAATAAACTGATAAGTGCATAACAGTAGAGTCTGGATGGCACAGTAAGAGAACATAACCACAGCATAGTTTAAAGATTTTATCCTACGCACTATGATGGTCGTCAACGAGGTGAAAAAACCATAACCAACAGCTAGTAACGACCCAACAATTCGAGATTGTGCATCCAATTTACTGTCCAATCGTCCAAAAATAAAAGATGGACAACTAATTAGGATGATCCCAACAATGGCTAACGGGATGGCTATTACGTCAATAAAATGTATTTTTTCTCGCAGAATGAAGAAAGCTAGAATTACAGTGAATATAATTTCTGTCTTTGTAAGAACTGTAACATCGCTTAGTGGCAAGAAGTTTAACGAATTATACAAGAACAATATACCTATCGTTCCAGTGATTCCTCGGATGAAAATTATTAAATACTGGAACAGAATATTCGGTAAGAAAGAGTGACGGCTATGTAAAATAATTGGTACACAGAAAGCAGCCATGTATATTCCACGGTAAATCAAAATAACCTGTCTGGAGACACCTGGAGTAAGTTTAACCAGCATTAATTGAATACATTGAGCAATACACTGAAATACAGTTAGAATAATTCCAATACCAGGAAATTTGATTTTCTGAAAGGGAGATCCAAATGTCTTTGACACTTCAAAGGAAGTGTTTCCTCTTTCCGTATTCCTGTTTTTCATATTCTTTCTTATTTATAGTGAACTTTGTTCGGACAATCTAGAATAAGATAGAAAAACAAAAAAATCTGTAAGCTATTAACATATGTTCAAAAAACATGTAGTAGAAAAATTCAAAATTCATTAAAAAACTGAACACTTATTTCTGACAATAATAAATCAAATTATTATTTAGTTATTGTTGATAACTCACTAACCATTACAGTTTACACAGAAAATATTACAGTTTTATTTCAATCTTAAAACCATGAATACTCTTTGTTTGGTTCAGAAATACAACTTACGTCTTTATAAAATAAGAATACTCGTCCAGAAGAAAGTCATGTTGCCGTCCCTGGTTATCAATTATCCTGTTATCACAAATGATTTTCTAGATCAGAGACGTACAACAATTTTTCCCATGTATTAGATATAAAGAGTTCTAACTGTATTTATTTTCATTATTCCTCAAAAGACCCTTGTTTTTAACTACTTTTCTTTTATTTTATATTAGTGCATAATACGGTGGAAATTGTGTTGTCTTTTAGTGTATAATACTGTGGATATTTGTTTATGTTATAGTATATGGTACTGCGAATATTTTGTGATATTTTTGTGTGTAGTACTGTGGATATGTTATCACACTTAATGTATGGTACAGAGGATATTTTGTTACATTTTAGAGTATGTTACTATGCATATTTTATTATACTTTTATGTATGATACGATGTATATTTTAGAATATGATAGTGTATTTTACTATGGATATTCTGTCATACTTTACTGTATGTACTGTGGATTTTTGTTATATTTTAGTGTATGGTACTGTGAACATTCTGTTTTATTTTAATGTATGGTACTGTGGATATTTTGTTATATTTTAGTGTATGGTACTGTGAACATTCTGTTTTATTTTAATGTATGGTACTGTGGATATTTTGTTATATTTTAATGTATGGAACTGTGTATATTTTGATATATTTTAGTGCATTGTACTATGGATTGTCTGTTATACTTTACTGTATGTACTGTGGATTTTTGTTATATTTTAGTGTATGGTACTGTGAATATTTTGTTTTATTTTAATGTATGGTACTGTGGATATTTAGTCGTATTTTAATATATGGTACTCTATATATTTTAGAATATTATACAGTAGATATTTTGTTATATTTTAACGTATTGTACTGTAGATATATTCTTATATTTTAGTGTGTGGTACTGTGGATATTTTGCTATATTTTAGTGTATGGTATTGTGGATATTTTCTTATATTTTATTGTGTGGTACTGTGGATAAGTTATTTATCGATCTGTGTCTTTGTTTCTTCACAACATGAATATCTCCATTTGGAAGAGAATTACATCTAAAAACCTCCGTTTATCAGTGGATATAAATTTTCTAATCTGTGATAAGTTGGTTCTTAAATAAATTACCTGATATTTATGGTCACTGGTTCTTTGAGGCCATAAACCAGAAATTGTGATAACAATATCCACACAGACAGTTTTACTTGTATAGCGTATATATGTCTAAAACTGAGATGTCGTTAGATTTTCTGACCTTTGGCTCCACGATTTTGTGTGTTACATTACACTCGATATTTTTAATCGTTTATCATTCTGTTTGCATTTTGATAACTTCTTTATGTGTTAATTTATGTTTATATCTAAAGAATTCTGTCACACAAACTTTTATCTATACCACACTAATCTCATAGTAAATAAACATATTTCAGTACCAAACCAAGTATAAACTGGATTAGAATAAATCCTTCAGATTACTATGTCTGATTTTAAACAGATTCCTTGGAGACAAAATGAAAGTTACTTACCGAAAGCAGTAAAAGAATCTTTCCAGTAAAACTTCAAACATCAAACGTAAAGACTCTTGTCTTTACATCAAAACTTGAACCTTTCAAATAATAAACGTAAAATGATGTGATTTCGTTTGAAGTTATATAACAATACCTAGACTGTCTTCTTAATAAAAAATGTAAAATGGCATGTGTTTGAGAGTAAACCGTATAAATACAATCCGGGTTAAGACTGTAAAACATCTGTACAGCATATTCTCATAGTAGTGGCATCTGTTGAGCAAAACTTGAATGAAGTGAAAAAAGGTGTAAATCTTTTTATATAGAAAAACAAAATGAACTAAATGTTACACTTCAACTACATAACTTTAAAAGTTAAAGCTACGAATATTTCAAGAAAGGCTTTTAATAATTGGAAATTGGATATTAAAATATTTTTGCTGTACTCTTGCGTGGAAATGAGTTGGTGACTCAGCTATTTGGAGTGCACCAACTGTCCATTGGTTACTACAAACAAAGGTCATGTTTCTCTTCATCACTTGGTCATTGTCGTGTGGCTTTGAAACTTATGGAAACCCAGGGAAAAGAAAATATGATCCGAAAGCAGTTCACAAAATATTATATACACATATACATCTCGGAAAAACAACCAAATTCGTATGTGTTACATCTACGTAACTAATACTGGACCAATCATCAATTCTGCAATGCAATGTCTCATTCAGGTAATAAAAAATAGGATGGATCCAAGAAACCTGCACAACCAATATCTCTATAATCATCTACAAAGTGTACTTAGAATTGGCAGTAGATGTTGATGACTGGCTTCCTTCCCTCTGGTCTTGCATTACTAAATTATGTATGGATAGCGTGTAGCTTTGTGCGAAATTCAAATACAAACTACACGATAACATTAAAAACACCCATCTGAAAACTGCATTCTGATGAAAATTTGCAAATTTTAAGTTTTGTTTTTGTCACGTGATGTGACGTGTCAAGTAATGTACACATGCACGTGAAAGTGCAAGTTTGAATTTTTACACTTATGTGGAACATGTGTAAAGACTGCAGGCAAATACAGGTACATTTAGGTCTTCAAGTCAAGGTTGTTAAGATAAAATATTATTTTTCTAATGGTTAATATTTTATATAATAATATAAACCTGATACAGGTACTTACTATTAACTTGTTTTCATTTTATAAGTCACAGCTGCTTGCCTGATGCTTTCTTTGCAACTTTAACATAAGTAGTTAACACCGCAGTACAGACTCATAGTTTTAAGGAAATGAAGGATTTATAAAAACTTTACCTCAGTTTGTAAGACCGAGGATTGAGTCCCACCAAGTAGAGGAAAAATGGATAAAAACAAATCTGTAATTAGTAGTTGATTAACAATAAGAATATTAAAGTTATTATTAAATAATTAGAATTTGTTTATCATAAAGACTACAGACAATAATAATACATAAGTTTGAATGAAATAAATAACAAATTGAGGGAGAAAAAATATCACAATATTGTAGTGACCTCTATTGAGCATATATTATCTAAAATAAGTCATAAAAAGCTGTACATGGGTTAAAGTTTCAAGAGAAATGGTGACATGAACATATGTATTTATCTGAAGCTTAGTTATACAGCTGCTGTCTGTTGTAGAAACACAAGTGTGAGGAAAACGTTTTAATAGACTTTCGTCTTCTGTTTTGAGATCATTCTTGAAGACGAGAAACACACTTGAAATAAAAATGTATCTCAAGACGGCTGGTATGGGTATTAAACCTTTTATTAAAATAAAGTAGAGGACAACGTTTCGCGTTCTCCTTCACACAGAAACAAAACATAATACTATATTTTGTTGCAATATTTAATAATTTTCATCAGAGGAAGTATCGGAGCGATAGGTATATTGTTCTTGTATAATTTCTTAAACTTCTTGCCACTAAGCGATGTTACAGTCCTTAGAAAGACAGAAATTATATTCACTGTATTTCTAACTTTCTTCATTGTGCGAGAAAAAATACATTTTATTGATGTCATAGCCAACATGTCAGCCATTGTTGGGGTCTTCACAAATGTACCAACCGGGATGATCAGTAATATGTAAAGACAATATTTTACCTTTTCAAAGTTTCATTAAACAATTCTAACTATATAAACAACCATTATTTGTAGCTGGAAGTATATTCCGGGAAGAAACAAACAAAAGAAAGACACTTTTTAAAGTTATTTGTGCTTCTTTTGTGTTCCATCTAGATGTATGTCCATTGAAATTTTACATCCAAAACAAAATATTGACCGTCACATTATAATGCCCCCACGTCTAAAATGGCGACCATGTTTGATGTGACGGGGATTCGAAACCGCGACTTTTAGCTTACAAGTCGAGTGCCTTATCCATCTGGTCATGCCGGGCCTGAAAAAAGGCCTATCAAGCACAAGATTATTTAAACAAAAATAACCTGTTCACTTTAATAGACAGTAATTTTAACGGACTCTGAATGCATAAATGATATAAAATACGACCATTTAACAATGGACAACAAATGTTATTAAAATAGAAATCTTTTTAGCTTGAACTGAATAGTACAAGGAAAGTAATTATGAATTTCAAAGAAAACATAAATTTATAAAAAACACAAATAAAGTACTTATTTGATAGAAGGAAATAAAACCCCTTTTGAAAAACAAAATATGAAAAACATTAATTTTATATTCATGATGAAGAAAACTATTTAGTCAAACATTATAACAATAAGTAAATCAATAAAACCCAGAACTGAATTCTTGTAATTTAGATTTCAGAATCAAACTGTGAAATAACACTTATTTTAACATATATATGTGAGAAAAACTGTAAACCAATACATTTTACATTCACTTATAAAGAGAAAGGATATAAACGAAACTTAAACAGACATACTAGAAAATCAAAAAATTTTATACCTTTTAACCTGGGGCACATGATGAGGCATAACTTTACAACAAGTTTAGACTAACTGTCTGAACAAAGAAGTGATTTATGAAAAAAACACCATATCAAAAGCCTTCCCTATTATACAAAATAGTTTTATATAAAATTTTATACCTTTTAACCTGGGGCACATGATGAGGCATAACTTTAGTTCAGACTGACTGTCTGAACAAAAAGTGATTTATGAAAAAACACCATATCAAAAGCCTTCCCTATTATATAGTTTTATATAAAAATTTTATACCTTTTAAATGGGGCACATGATGACATAACTTTAGTTCAGACTAACTGTCTGAACAAAGAAGTGATTTATGAAAAAACACCATATCAAAAGCCTTCCTATTATACAAAATAGTTTTATATAAAAATTTTATACCTTTTAACATGGGGCACATGATGAGGCATAACTTTACAACAAGTTCAGACTAACTGTCTGAGCAAAGAAGTGATTTATGAAAAAAACACCATATCAAAAGCCTTCCTATTATACCAAATAGTTTTATATCTGTGTTTTGACAAAAAATGCTTAAAACAAGTTTTACAGGCCAAAATAACAATTCATAAATGTTATTGTATTCACACACTACCTTCTCTTCTCTACTCGGGCATTTGTTTACAATTGCTTCATAAATAACACCTTCTGGTATGGAACAAGGACATTTGTTCTAGTGCTGTATATTTAGTTCTTTGACATAATTATTTTTCTCTGTTAGTTAAAGTTTATATCTCTCTGTTGAGTGTGATAATAAATTGGAGTCTGATGATGTGGCCCTGAATGTAGAGGGTTAAATTTTATGATTATATAGTGAATGAAATGTTCTGTCTAAGAACTGTGTTAGCTATAACAGATTGAATTAATAACCTTAATGATTTTTCTTTCATATGCTCGTTAGGTGTGTAAAGGGGTGTTGTTGATAGGGGATGAATTGAAATAGATCCTACTTCCGCTCGTGTCAAGCCGCGCTGGTGGTTGGCGGTTGGTGGTGGATGGGTGGTGTTGAAAATAGAAAAACGAGAAAGGGATCATGTTCACCCCAGTGTTATTTAAAACGTGGGTGAATAATAATAAACACAAGTGAAGGAAACCTGAAAATGTATCACTAGATGAATATCTATGATGGTAGGAAAATGTGATGTGTATATTATTTACCTTGACCAATGTACCTCAAGTGGTCATTTCTAAGTTAAGGAACATAGAAAGAGAAATAGAAGGTTCGTTCTCCACATTGACCAAGGATGGACTCGTGGTTATGGCTCTCGACTCGCAATCTGAAGTTGTGAGTTCGAATCCTTGTCACACCAAATATTCAGGCCCTTTCAGCCGTTGAAGCGTTATAATATTACGATCAATCCTCCTGTTCATTGGTAAAAGTAGCCCAAGTGTTGGCGGTAGATGTTGATGAGTGGCTGCCTTCCGTCTCGTTTTACACTGCTAAATTAGCGACTGTTAACGTAGATAGCCCCGTGTGGTTTTCGTAATATTCAAAACAAGCAAACAAACCTCCACGCAGTCGTCAAGATAGGTTTCACTGGTTTCAAAATGTCTGGCTTCCCAGATCTTGAATATCTACAAAGTTAAAATTATTTCCTTTAAATAGAAGTTGAGAGAAACATGCACTGTAATATTCCACAGTAAGTTACAGCTACCGTGTTTTGACATAAGTGTGTCTTTTGAAATATACGCTGATACACATGTGTTCGATTCACAAACATCTGTCTTAGGAAAGTCGAACTTTAGAAAATTTGTCTTCAAATGTTAGTGACATGTTTTTGTCTGTTTTATAAAACTTCCGTGTTGTTCAAAATAAATAACTGATAATTTTTAGTAACTAGAACAAAAATAACCGGGAACAAAAGTTAAAAAGTTGACATAGTCTTCAGAATCTGTCAACAAAAAAGATTTTCAAATGGTTTGTTCAAACCACATTCAGTCAAGATTGTGACGAGTCGGTAACCAAGGTGTCACGTTCTATCTTGAGCTCAGTGAAAATAAAATATACTTCTTATTGACCGCCTGGTTTCAGTCTGTTTATCAGTCTGTTGTACTCTACTTAACATAAAGATGATCGTGTTTTTAATGTTTCTGTTCTGTTTGTTATTTATTTCACTTTACATAGAGTTGATGGTGTTTCTTATGTTTGTATTTTATTAGTAGTGTACTCTACTTAGCAGAGAACTGATTGTGTTTTTAATGTTTGCTGTGCACTCCACTTATTTTGTAATGAATACTGTAATGAATACTTTTTTAATATTTGTATTTTTGTTGTGTACCCACATAACACAGTTGATTGTGTTTTAATGTTTGTATTGTATTTGTTGTGTACTCCACTTAAAATAGAGTAAATAGTGTTTTTAATGTTTGTATACTGTTTCTTAGGTTTTCAATTATCATAGAGTTTACAGTGTTTTTATTGTTTGTATTCTGTTTGTTGTTTACTCCATTTGTCATATAGTTGATGGTGTTTTTAAAAGATAGAAAAAGTCGTACTATCTTGGATAGTCGATACAGTGAATAATATACTCTTCAAAATAAGAAACTCAAAAGGAATATATTTGTTATTTTAAAGAGAAATATATGTAATAACGTTACAAGCTCAGAGTATGTGATGTTACACGTGTTAAGGCACTGATTGTCACACCAAAATGACAATAAAAGTTGTGCACTTTGTAAAGGAGAAAAACATCGGATTTTTCGCCAAAACGCATTCGTGTCCAATAAATTTGTTTGAGAGATCTGCATGTTTTGCAAGTGCAACATGTGCAAAATCCTATAAAAGTGACGGGTTCTCGGTTTCCATAGCTCAGTGTTAAGCGACCGACACGCAATACAATTACGCTAAGACTGACGGAAGCACAACGCAACAACGCCATTGGTCGCTTGGAAGCAGGCGAATTTCGATCTGATGTTGCCAGAGCTGTGATCGTCCACCCAAGCACCATCACAAGGATATGGAATCGTCACCAACAATATGTATCAACTCGTGACCGTCCACGATCTGCCAAACCTCGTGTGACCACGCCCGCACAAGATCGCAAAACGTCACCTTCGGGATAGGACCACCACTGTTGCAGTCTACTGCCTCAACCATACAAGGGTTGCATAGGATTTCCGATCAGACCGTACGCAACCGTCGACGAGATCCTTAGGCCTCATGTACAACCCATCATGGTGAACTTCAACGACGTTTTCAACATGACAACGCCCGTCCTCACACAGCCCGACTAACTACTGTCTTCTTGAGACACCACAACATCAACGTTTTTTCCTGGCTCTCCGGATCACCAGATTTAAACCCCATCGAACATCTTTGGGACGAGTTGGACCGACGTCTGCGACGGCGACAACCTCAACTGCAGACTCTACCTCAGCTTGCAGTAGCTTTGCAGGCTGAGTGGACAGCCATTCCACAGGATGTGATTCGTCATCTCATCGCTTCCATGGGCAGAAGATGCCAAGCAGTTATTGATGCTCACGGGGAGCACACTCGTTATTGACTTTGAGTGACGTTAAACATCAACTAGTGAGCGTGGACTTCGCCTTTGCAGACTTTGGATGTTCAGCAGTGAATGTGCAAAGTTTCACACATGTCATACAGAACTACCCGGAATAAACTTGTTAACAATTTGTCTCAAATTTTGCATTATGCGTTTCTGTTTTTGAAGAGTATAAAATTGATAGTGTTTTTAATGTTTGTATTTTTGTTGTGTACTCCATTTAACACAGTTGATTGTGTTTTAATGTTTGTATTGTATTTGTTGTGTACTCCACATAACACAGAGTTGATTGCGTTTTAATGTTTGTATTGTATTTGTTGTGTACTCCACATAACACAGAGTTGATTGTGTTTTAATGTTTGTATATTTGTTGTGTACTCCACTTAAGATAGAGTTGATAGTATTTTAATGTTTGTTGTGTGCACCACTTAACATAGAATTGAAAGTGTTTTTAATGTTTGTATACTGTTTCTTAGGTTTTCAATTATCATAGAGTTTACAGTGTTTTATTGTTTGTATTCTCTTTGTTGTTTACTCCATTTATCATATAGTTGATGGTGTTTTTAAAAGATAGAACAAGTCGTACTATCTTTGGATAATCGATACAGTGATTTATAGTTAATGGCTGCAATAATGGGGTTTCGATTAATAGATGGATTAGTGATGGTGTCTTTGATTAACGGATACAATAACTGATAGTGTCTCTTTCAAGAGTTAAAGTCCTCCAGTGGCACAGCATTATATCTGCGAACACCCACCATTAAAATCCGAGTTTCGATAGGTGTGTTAAGCGGAGCACAAATAGATCATTGTGTAGCTTTGTACTTAATCCAAACAATCAATCAATAAAAATTAAAATAAATACCAGCTGGATAAAAGGCTGAAACAAGATGTTATTTAGGTCAGTGTAATTTATTCATTATTTGAAGGGTTCCGATCTTGATGTAAAAATAAGACCCATATTTGGCCTCTTTTACACTTTCACTTGATATATTTACTGTTATCCAGTTTTTCTTTGTTTAGTATTGAAATGTGTTTATTTACCATCAGATTGTTTCGTGAAGATAAAAGAATGTTTCAAAGACAAACATAAACTAACACATAAAAAAGTTATCAAACTTGCAAACAGAATGACAAACGATGAAAACAATATCGGGTGTAATGTAACATGGACCATTTGGCTAAGGTGCTTGACCCGTAGTCTGAAGGTCACGGTTTCGAATCCCCATTTATCAAACATATATGTTTTGTGAGACATGAGGAGAATACAATGTGACGGTTAATCCCACTGTTCGTTGACACTAAAGTAAACAAAAAAAAAAATCGGAACAAATGTGAGTAAATTACACGTCGTAGTTGATAACGAGAAATCCATTTGAAGAACAATCCGTTTTATGATAAATTACACATTCACAAACATGAGTCATCCAAGTTTTAGATCCACATGTGTTTTACAGCATGTTGTTATGTATGTTTATAATTATCGTGTTTTCAACAAATGTACAGCCATATGTAGATATATTGAAAAAGGAACTCACGTTAATATAATTCTATACAGTTGTTGGAAATGTTCTCTTGTTCCAGACAAAATAATATATATAGAGAAATACTGAGAATTTACTTCATTTATTAGATTAACATAATAAAACTGTTTGTCTGAATGATGTTACAAAAACAATTTATGGATTATCGGTCTCAAACATGAGATGATAGTAAATTCTGGGTGATTTATTTAAGTCTAACACTTAGAAAAGCTAGATCCTCTGGAAAATGAAAGTTTTTCAGATATAATTCCCCTCCAGTTGGAGTTATTCAGGTTGTGAAAGAAACAAAAGACACAGGTCGGTAAATAAAATATCCACAGAACCATAAACTACAATATAACAAAATATTCAAAAGTACCATACACTAAAATATAACAAAATAAAGTTCCATACACTAAAATATACAAAATATCCACATTACCATATACTAAAATATAATAAAATAACTACAGTAACATTTACTAAAAAATATTAAAATATTCACACTATCATATATTAAAATATAATAAGCTCTCCATGGTTATCAAATACTAAATGTAACAAAATATCCACATTACATACTAAACTATAATAAAATATCCATTGTAGCATACACTAAAATATACTAAAATATAACCGCAGAACCGTTTACTAAAATATAATACAAAAACACAATTCCATACACTAAAATATAATAAAATATTCACAGTACCATGTAATATAATTTTATAAAATAACCACATTTCAATACTCTAAAATCTAACAAATGATACACAGTACCATACAGTGATTTATAATGATATATCCAAAGTCCGTATTCTAAAATACAACAAAATATCCACCGTATTATACCGTATATAAATTAAGGCAAGAGTATTTAAAACAAGGATCACTTGAAACAGAATAATGAAATTCAATACAGTTAGAACTCTTTATATCTAATACATGGGACACATAGTGTACGTCTCCGATCTACAAAACCATTTGTGACAACAGGATAATTAATAACCTGTTATCAATTATGATGGCAACATGATTTTCTAATGAACGAGGATTCTCCTTCTGACTGTACCAAGGTAAATACGCAGGTTGTATTTGTGAACCAAACAAACAGTATTCATGGTTGTAAGATTGAAATAATACTGTAATGTTTACTGTGTAATCTGTAATGGTCAGTGAGTGAACAACAACTAAATAATAACTTAATTTATTATTGTTTTAAAGGTAAGAAATAAGTGTTCAGCTATTGATTAAGTTTTGACTTTTCTACTATATGTTTCTCTGAACACATGTTAAAAGCTTATAGCTATATTTTATTTATATATCATATTCTGGATGTTCGAGCAGAGTTAACTATAAATCACGAAGAATATGAAAAACAGGAGTACGGAAAGAGGAAATTCTTCCTTTCAAGTGTCAAAGACACTGGAAAAGCGCAATCATTATTGTTTGTCCCAATATTTCCGCTGACATACGAGACCTGACAAACTACAGACCAATAAGCCTCCACAATTCCACAGGTAAACTAATGTAAAGAATTATAGGTTACAGATTACTGTACCATCTGGAACTCAACTATATGATAAAGAAATTTCAAAACAAAGACAGACACAAAAGACAGACGAGCGATCACCTTGTGGATTGACTGAAACCATATTTCAAGGATTCAACATGACAGTCGTTACATTTCTTCACGTTAATAAATCTTTTGATAGTGCCAAAGCATAATGTTATTTTAATTACACTATCTCAAGATCCCTGACACAATAATCAGATGTATTTCGAGCTTTTTCTCAAATAGACGAGCCAGAGTTCGCATACATCAAATGCTTACACGTCCGTTTACTCTTACGGCTGGTGTCCCCCAGGGGTCAGCCCTAAGCCCGCTGTTATAAATTATCCACGTCTATGGTATCCCGTTCCTAGAACTCCCGTATACTCACGCATCGCAATATTTAGACGATGTAGCAGTTTGGAGTACATCGATTGACCTCTCTATTCGTGGCTAGTAAAGTTCAAATTTCGTCGAACCACATAATGACGTGGTGTAACAGGTGGCGTGTATCCATAACAAAACACAAGAAAAAATATTTCACAGGAGTTTTAAAGGAAACAGAAGAAGATTACACAGACAAAAGTGAATTTATTAAACACTAAGATCAAATTTACTAAATCGATTATATTCCTCGGAGACACTTTCAACATAGCACGAAACTGGACACACCATTTTAATATGGCACTGAACTGGACACACCATTTTAACATGGCACTGATCTGGACACACCATTTTAATATGGCACTGAACTCGACACAGCATTTTAGCAGAATTTCTAATTCAGCGAAACAACACGTAACCTCAGACAGATCAGAAACACCTATAAAGGATGCTCCCAAGACATCATCATAACCATTTACAAAGCGTTTATCAGGCCTCTCATGTAATATGGGTGCATGGTCACTTGCACCACGTCCAGTGGCCTCAGGAAACGATTAAAGAATATACAATACCAGATAATATACGTGGCATATCGCCTAACCCTTAAAATTCTACTTCATGTTAGTGAGAAAATATTCAGCTAAAAAATTCAAGCTCAATGCTAAAATACACTAACTCGACAATTCCCAGCAATGGCTGAAACACCACACACATCCACCAGTCTCCTTGTAACTTATGTAATACCTAGAGCCATAATCGTACATGTTTGTATGTTGTTTTTACATCTTTCACAAAGAAAGGAACCGTAACTTCTGTCGTATAGCTCAGGCACTCCAGGGAATAATTAGAGACAGACAAGTAAAAGTTGGGTTCTTCTGTATCCCCTACATCAAAATTTTATCATAGGATCTTCGGATTCCCCTCCGGCCCTGAAAGATCCTGATTCCCACATCAGCCGTTGAAGGACTCTGAGACCCACATCAGCCGTTGAAGGGCCCTGAGTCCCACATCAGCCGGCGAAGGGCCCTGAGGCCCAAATCAGCCGTTGATTCCTGTAATATTCACACATCGGGGTCTGTTGTTGGTTTTTTGGGGGTTGCTGGCTTGCCAGCCTTTCTCAAGTGAAATTCAAGAAATGGTTGTTTTGTTTAGAATTATTATTATTGTATAATTTTATTATATATATATTTTTTTCAGGTTGCATGATCAAAATATTAAACTTATGAGTGGGGTGAAGAGAAATAAATTTTGTGACAACCCTGGTTATCTCTGTTTTTAAGTAATGGGGCCTTACATATTTAAACCGAAACACCTGACAGTCTTTTGTTGTTGTTGTTTTTTGTTCAATAATGTAAACAAAGAGTTCCATGGTCATACGTCTCATACTGCTTAAAGACGTCTTATCCTGTATTGAAAAATATACTGCCAGTCGTCTTGCAGTACATGGGTAAGCTGATATCTGTTCTCTGGTAATCTCTGGAGATTACTGGCTACTAGATGTGTTATCCCATATTGAAGACTCTTCTGCCACTCGTCCTGCTGTATTTGGATTAGTTGTTCTCTGTTCTGTGGTGATCACTGGAGACTACTGGTTACCAGATGTCTTGTTTTATATTGAAAAATCCCACGCCACTTGTCCTGCAATATCTAGATCAACTGTTATCTGCTCTCTTTGTAATCTTTAAAGGTGTTGTAGCCTACCTCATCCCATATATCTTCAGTCCCGTGAAGATAGTGGTAAGTATAATGATCATATAATTACGACAACATATTCTGCATGGATACGTGCAGAGTGTAAACAAGCATTGTCCAGCTACAAAGAGTGACGTCATGGTGGTCTCTGAGGAAGGAAATTACGTGGGGTTTTAGCACGTTGAGCATTCAGGTTCCTCTGTATGTGATATTCTGTGGCTGCCTCCTAATACCACTACACTAGGGACACTCCAGTGATTGGTCTGTCGTCATATTGTTTTCCTTCTTTTCTCCAGACAAGTTGAAGTCCATCAGACCCGACAATACGAAAACGTGACTCATCTGTGAATAGAACAGTGTTTCACTCTCTCTCAGTGGACGTAACAGATAGCACCATATGGCTTTGTTCTAAGAAGACCCAAACCAATCATCTCTCTTGCTGCCTATATTATTACATTTTGGTTTGATGATGTGCTAAAGTGAAGTCTTGGTTCCCAACTAGTCAAAGATGCATTTTATGGTGGTCAAGTAGTCCTGACGAATAACGTGAAGTCTTACTATCCATCTGGGCTCATATGAATGGCTCTATCTTGATGTAGTGATGCACTGACATCCAGGACGCTGTTAGTCATCAAATGATCCTCTCAAACTGTGGAACTGAACTAGCCTCATAATGATTGACAGATTGCATCACATTCTAGCTTGCATCCAGTTGCAGAAAACTGACAGCATGGTGATCTTCGATGTGTGATAAACGTGGCATGTTATTCTGTAGTCACTATGTCAAATCGTATTCAGAATGCACAGTACATACAGCCTCCATGTTCCATCCTTAGATTCGAACCTCATAGCAATGCCATCTAACAGACCACTGAAATGGGCTGCTTTGGTAAATGGTGATCAGGATTTAATAAAGCATGTTAAAAGTGTAAATGAATGGGCATTTTACATTGGACGGTTTTTTAGGAGTTCACAAAGGGAATGGAAAATTTATATTTTTAACTGTGGAATAATCCATTTCAAAACCAAACATTATATGTTTTAATTTGTTTTGTTTTTAAGTTAATGAGCTATTTGTTCTCTGCCCACCACGGGTATCAATAGCAGACTTCTATCGTTGTAGGACCGCAGACTTGCCCCGGTATTACTAGGAGGAGAACATTTTCATTAACATTTCTTATTTAGGAACTGGTAAACAAAATTACCCGTTAATTAAACCGTTCCCCGTTTTTAAACTTTTGTCATTTGGATTAAAGATGGCTGATTTAAAACAGCAAAAAATGGGGTAAAAAAACGGGCAGATACATGAACATTGGCTCGGCGGAACAAACTATATTAACAGTTTCTTGCTCAAGTTTTCAAAAGAGTCAAATGGGAAGATGGTTATTATTGCTTATTCATTACCAACTTTTCAGCAAAATTTACTAAATTGTATGAAATTATTCTAATTAAAGAATGGTTAGCATTAAGTGAAATGAAATTAAGCAAATATCTTAAATAAAGATGCTTGATACGGCTATATCGATTGCATGGGGTGATGACAAGAAACAGTTCATCTAAATTCTATGGCTTTAGAATAAACGATATAACCCTTTGATAATGTTTTAGTTGCTACTTTTCCCTACCAATGCACATCAGATACTAAATGTTCATATACGTACACCTCGTAAAAATAACACATGATAAGACGTCTGGAACAGATAATATTCCACCAATGGTTTCAAAAAATGACTAACGGTTTTAAAGAAGAGAGGAATAACGCTATCAAATATTACAGTGCTTTTCTTTGTCTAACGGACCCTTGGTCACGTGTAAATACGATCTTAGTGTGAGACCTTTAATAGCAGTTCATGACTTGACTTTCTTTCAGTAGACTTTCTAGAGACAAGAGGCTTCTCGTTGTACCCCGATTTATCATCAACAGAACGTTTCAATTGATTTTGCGAAATTACTGTAAAATTGGATAACGTTTGTCTCTTCCTTACTTGACATCTTGAAATACGATGAAGGCTTTTTAGCACTGAAACATGGCCAAGACAGGTCATACCCCTTTGTCTTATGATCTCTGAGGAACAAGAGGCAATCACTTGTTGTGAATTTATAGGAATGTTTTTACAAACTGATCACCTGACTTATAGGTATGCCACGGAATCGAAATTAGGGATATTTATAACAATGGAGTTACAAACACAGAAAGTAGGATAAATATATATGTAACCAATAACACCAGACAATATTTATAAATATTCAAATATGCATTATGTGTTTGTAAGTTTCAATGTTAAATAATTATGTGTGGTAAATATGTAGATATAAATAATTATGTTACAACATATATTGTGAAAATTATTTTATGCAAATAAGGTAAAATAGTATAAGCTATAAAATTGAGTAGAAAACGTATTCAATGTAACTAAAACATGACTGACGTAACAGTGTTATAACAGTTGCATCATTCAAGTAATAATTTTCCTTTGAAGCAGCTCTTTAAATGATTATTAATATGAATTAGCAACATAATTTGTTTGCATTTAATGGTAAAATCTACGTAATACAATTAATTTTATTAGTGGTAGCTCTAACGGTAAGCTGATACTTTATATGATGATATCCTCTAAGTTATATGATCCACTTGTAGTGCCTTAATAGAACTAATCACTTCACGTCATTCTCTTCAGGATTATGTAAAATAGTATATAAACTAGATGTAATGTTAATCTTAGGCTTTTATCATTACTAGAGATATGATGATATGTTGATATTTATTGATCTACATTTTTCTCTTGTGGTTGGTTCATGAACTGTCAGCAATGATTACTTCATCATTACACGCTTTCCTATAGTTATGCACTCTCTGATTCCACTTTGTGGAACTATGACTAACAGCAACGTAAGCCAATCTAAACGCCCCTCTGGTTCCATATTTTATAAGTACAGCATCATTGTTTCCACCTCATGGAGCTCTCTGCTCCTCACCTCCTATGAGGAAACCATTCAGAGCTTGCGTTCAGGGTCTCATTCTAACAAATGATATAATAAAGTTTGCGTACTTTAATGGTATGAAAAATAAAAAAATCCAAAGTCCTACAATGTAAATTTCTATCTAAAACTGTGTTTAGTCTTTAGATACTTCAAATGTGAGATATATATAAATTCTGTGTAATAATATTATTTTATTTGTTTTCAAATATGTTTTCTGGTTTCTATGAACGACCTCAGAGATAAATTTTTAAAAAATATTAACAGCAATATTTATGTTACAGAATATTTACTTATACTTTTTCATGCATTTTGATTACATAAAGAAAGGTTTTAACATTTTTTCTTATTAATTTTATAATTTCTTATTAATTAATGGTTATTAATCTTAATAAATAAAGATTCATTAAAAGTATGACGTTGATTAAAAAACACTTTTTCCAAGTACACTATAAGAATTGATATTATGAATTTCAATGTCCATATCGATCATATTACTTCTGTATAAAGAATTTAGTCGAATCTTCTATTAACGTTTAAAGTATCTTAAGCCTATTTTGTTCAAAGCTTTCCAAAAACTCTCAGGACTTTCAGAATACCATTGAAGACATGCTTTCATTACTACTGCTAATGTAATGAACACTGCACCTACCACACTCGACAAAGTTATATCGTCACCAGTTATCGTGATTTGAAAGATAAAAGAAAAAACAATTTCCAAGGAACCCACTAAAGCCACACAACTAGCCTTTTCGACGTAGAGGGCGTTAACATAAAAATACTGAGTGAAAAAACTAAGTATTCCAATTCCAAGTATAAACCAAATCACAGTTCCACATTCTGGAAATACAGTCTCGTTAACAATAAACTGATAAGTGTATAACAGTAGAGTCTGGATGACACAGTAATGGAAGATAACCACAGCATAGTTTAAAGATTTTATCCTACGCACTATGATGGTCGTCAACGAGGTGAAAAAACCATAACCAACAGCTAGTAACGATCCAACAATTCGAGATTGTGCATCCAATTTACTGTCCAATCGTCCAAAAATAAAAGATGGACAACTAATTAAGATGATCCCAAAATGGCTAACGGGATGGCTATTACGTCAATAAAATGTATTGTTTCTCTCAGAATGAAAAAAGCTAAAATTACAGTGAATATAATTTCTGTCTTTATAAGGACTGTAACATCGCTTAGTGGCAAGAAGTTTAACGAATTATACAAGAACAATATACCTATCGTTCCAGTAATTCCTAGGATGCATATTATTAAATACTGGAACAGAATCTTTGGGAAGAAAGAGTGACGGCTATGTAAAATAACTGGTACACAGAAAGCAGCCATGTATATTCCACGGTAAATCAAAATAACCTGTCTGGAGACACCTGGAGTAAGTTTAACCAGCATTAATTGAATACATTGAGCAATACACTGAAATACAGTTAGAATAATTCCAATACCAGGAAATTTGATTTTCTGAAAGGGAGATCCAAATGTTTTTGATACTTCAAAGGAAGTGTTTCCTCTTTCCGTATTCCTGTTTCTCATATTCTTCCTGAAATACTTAACTTTGTTCGGACAATCTAGAATATGATAGAAAAATAAAATACATCTGTAAGCTTTTAAAATGTGTTCAGAGAAACATATAGTAGAAAAATTCAAAATTCAATAAAGAGCTGAACACTTATTTCTAACAATAATAAATCAAATTATTATTTAGTTATTGTTGACAACTCACTAACCATCACAGTTTACACAGAAAATATTACAGTTTTATTTCAATCTTAAAACCATGAATACTCTTTGTTTGGTTCAGAAATACAACTTACGTCTTTATAAAATAAGAATACTCGTCCAGAAGAAAGTCATGTTGCCGTCCCTGGTTATCAATTATCCTGTTATCACAAATAATTTTCTAGATCAGAGACGTACAACAATTTTTCCCATGTATTAGATATAAAGAGTTCTTACTGTATTTATTTTCATTATTCCTCAAATGACCCTTGTTTTTAAATACTTTTATTTTATATTAGTGCATAATACGGTGGAAATTGTGTTGTCTTTTAGTGTATAATACTGTAGATGTTTTGTTGTCTTTTTGCGTATGGTACTGTGGATATTTGTTTATGTTATAGCATATGGTACTGCGAATATTTTGTGATATTTTTGTGTGTAGTACTGTGGATATTTTATCACACTTAATGTATGGTACTGCGGATATTTTGTTACATTTTAGAGTATGTTACTATGCATATTTTATTAAAACTTTTATGTATGGTACGATGTATATTTTAGAATATGATAGTGTATTTTACTATGGATATTCTGTCATACTTAACTGTATGTACTGTGGATTTTTGTTATATTTTAGTGTATTTTACTATGGATATTCTGTCATACTTTACTGTATGTACTGTGGATTTTTGTTATATTTTAGTGTATTGTACTATGGATATTCTGTCATACTTTACTGTATGTACTGTGGATTTTTGTTATATTCTAACGTATTGTACTGTGGATGTATTCTTATATTTTAGTGTGTGGTACTGTGGATATTTTTTTATAGCTTAGTGTATGTTACTGTGGATATATTCTTATATTTTAGTGTGTGGTACTGTGGATATTTTTTTATAGCTTAGTGTATGTTAATGTGGATATTTTGCTATATTTTAGTGTATGGTATTGTGGATATTTTCTTATATTTTGTTGTGTGGTACTGTGGATAAGTTATTTATCGATCTGTGTCTTTGTTTCTTCACAACATGATTATCTCCATTTGGAAGAGAATTACATCTAAAAACCTCCGTTTATCAGTGGATATAAATTTTCTAATCTGGTGATAACTTAATTCTTAACTAAATTACCTGAAATTTATGGTCACTGGTTCTTTGAGGCCATAAACCAGAAATTGTGATAACATATCCACACAGACAGTTTTACTTGTATAGCGTATATATGTCTAAAACTGAGATGTAGTTAGATTTTCTGACCTTTGTCTCCACGATTTTGTGTGTTACATTACACTCGATATTTTTAATCGTTTGTCATTCTGTTTGCATTTTGATAACTTCTTTATGTGTTAATTTATGTTTATATCTAAAGTATTCTGTCACACAAACTTTTTTCTATACCACACTAATCTCATGGTAAATAAACATATTTCAGTACCAAACCAAGTATAAACTGAATTGGAATAAATCCTTCAGATTACTATGTCTGATGTGAAACAAATTCCTTGGAGACAAAATAAAAGTTACTTACCGAAAACTGTAAAAGAATCTTTCCAATAAAACTTCAAACATCAAACGTAGCTCTTGTCTTTACATCAAAACTTGAACCTTTCATATAATAAACGTAAAATGATGTGATTTCGTTTGAAGTTATATAACAATACCTAGACTGTCTTCTTAATAAAAAATGTAAAATGGCATGTGTTTGAGAGTAAACCGTATAAATACAATCCGGGTTAAGACTGTAAAACATCTGTACAGCATATTCTCATAGTAGTGGCATCTGTTGAGCAAAACTTGAATGAAGTGAAAAAAGGTGCAAAACTGTTTATATAGAGAAACAAAATTAATTAAATGTTACACTTCAACTACATAACTTTAAAAGTTAAAGCTACGAATATTTCATGAAAGGCTTTTAATAATTGGAAATTGGATATCAAAATATTTTTGCTGTACTCTTGCGTGGAAATTAGTTGGTGACTCAGCTATTTGGAGTGCACCAACTGTCCATTTTAAACTTATGAAAACCCAGGGAAAAGAAAATATGATCCGAAAGCAGTTCACAAAATATTATATACACATATACATCTCGGAAAAACAACCAAATTCGTATGTCTTACATCTACGTAACTAATACTGGACCAATCATCAATTCTGCAATGCAATGTCTCATTCAGGTAATAAAAAATAGGATGGATCCAAGAAACCTGCACAACCAATATCTCTATAATCATCTACAAAGTGTACTTAGAATTGGCAGTAGATGTTGATGACTGGCTTCTTTCCCTCTAGTCTTGCATAACTAAATTATGTATGGATAGCGTGTAGCTTTGGGCAAAATTTAAATACACACTGCACGATAACATTAAAAACACCCACCTGAAAACTGCATTCTGATGAAAATTTGCAAATTTTAAGTTTTGTTTTTGTCACGTGATGTGACGTGTCAAGTAATGTACACATGCACGTGAAAGTGCAAGTTTGAATTTTTACACTTATGTGGAACATGTTTAAAGACTGCAGGCAAATACAGGTACATTTAGGTCTTCAAGTCAAGGTTATGAAGATAAAATATTATTTTTCTAATGGTTAATATTTTATATAATAATATAAACCTGATACAGGTACTTACTATTAACTTGTTTTCATTTTATACGTCACTGCTGCTAGCCTGATACTTTTTTTGCAACTTTAACATAAGTAGTTAACACCACAGTACAGACTCATAGTTTTAAGGAAATGAGGGATTTATAAAACTTTACCTCGGTTTGTAAGACCGAGGATTGAGTCCCACCAAGTAGAGGAAGAATGGATAAAAACAAATCTGTAATTAGTAGTTGATTAACAATAAGAATATTAAAGTTATTATTAAATAATTAGAATTTGTTTATCGTAAAGGCTACTGACAATAATAATTCATAAGTTTGATTAAAATAAATAACAAATTGAGGGAGAAAAAATATCACAATATTGTAGTGACCTCTATTGAGCATATATTATCTAAAATAAGTCATAAAAAGCTGTACATGGGTTAAAGTTTCAAGAGAAATGGTGACATGAACATATGTATTTATCTGAAGCTTAGTTATACAGCAACTGTCTGTTGTAGAAACACAAGTGTGAGGAAACCGTTTTGATAGACTTTCGTCTTCTGTTTTGAGATCATTCTTGAAGACGAGAAACACACTTGAAATAAAAATGTATCTCAAGACGGCTGGTATGTGTATTAAACCTTTTATTAAAATAAAGTAGAGAACAACGTTTAGCCCTTTCTAGGTCATCTTTTCTTAACTTGAAGATGACCAAGGAATGTCTAAACGTTGTTCTTTCCTCATCAATAAAACTGTTAATACCAATACCAACCGTTCTCAAATAACATATTTATTTCACACAGAAACAAAACATAATACTATATTTTGTTCCAGTATTTAATAATTTTCATCCGAGGAAGTATCGGAACGATAGGTATATTGTTCTTGTATAACTTTTTAAACTTCTTGCCACTAAGCGATGTTACAGTCCTTACAAAGACAGAAATTATATTCACTGTATTTCTAGCTTTATTGACACTGCGAGAAAAAATACATTTTATTGATGTCTTAGCCAACATGCCAGCCATTGTTGGGGTCTTCACAAATGTACCAACCGGGATGATCAGTAATATGTAAAGACAATATTTTACCTTTTCAAAGTTTCATTAAACAATTCTAACTATATAAACAACCATTATTTGTAGCTGGAAGTATATTCGGGGAAAAAAAAAAAAAAAAAAGAAAGACACTTTTTAAAGTTATTTGTGCTTCTTTTGTGTTCCATCCAGATGTATGTCCATTGAAATTTTACATCCAAAACAAAATATTGACCGTCACATTATAATGCCCCCACGTCTAAAATGGCGACCATGTTTGATGTGACGGGGATTCGAAACCGCGACTTTTAGCTTACAAGTCGAGTGCCTTATCCATCTGGTCATGCCGGGCCTGAAAAAAAGCCTACCAAGCACAAGATTATTTAAACAAAAATAACCTGTTCACTTTAATAGACAGTAATATTAACGGACTCTGAATGCATAAATGATATAAAATACGACCATTTAACAATGGACAACAAATGTTATTAAAATAGAAATCTTTTTAGCTTGAACTGAATAGTACAAGGAAAGTAATTATGAATTTCAAAGAAAACATAAATTTATAAAAAACACAAATAAAGTACTTATTTGATAGAAGGAAATAAAATCCCTTTTGAAAAAACAAAATATGAAAACATTAATTTTATATTCATGATGAATAAAACTATTTAGTCAAACATTATAACAATAAGTAAAACAATAAAACCCAGAACTGAATTCTTGTAATTTAGATTCCAGAATCCAAACCGTGAAATAACACTTATTTTAAC
This sequence comes from Tachypleus tridentatus, assembly GCF_004210375.1. Taxonomy (NCBI): domain Eukaryota; kingdom Metazoa; phylum Arthropoda; class Merostomata; order Xiphosura; family Limulidae; genus Tachypleus; species Tachypleus tridentatus. Next base: position 19,732,177 of record NC_134828.1, on the reverse strand, counting down.
CTATATATGTGGGAAAAACTGTAAACCAATGCCTTCTACATTCACTTATAAAGAGAAAGAAACTAAAACAGATATACTTATAAATTAATTTTAAAAAGCCACATATATGACAAGTGCACAATTTACTAACTTTATAACAATAGGCCTATTTAGAAAATTTGAAATTTATTACAAAATTTCTCAAAGTTTTATTTCTCATCATGGTAGTACTTATTAGCAGTTTCATCATGTTTCAATTATCTTCCATATGGGTGTCATTATAGTGTTGAGGTCATCCTGAGTGTTTATCAGGACTCTTATAGTGTTGAGGTCATCCTGAGTGTTTATCAGGACTCTTATAGTGTTGAGGTCACCCTGAGTGTTTATCAAGCTGTCATTATAGTGTTGAGTTCTCCCTGAGTGTCTATCAGGACTCTTATAGTGTTGAGGTCATTCTGAGAATTTATCAGGACTCTTATAGTGTTGAGGTCATCCTGAGTGTTTATCAGGACTCTTTCTCTATCTTGATTAACAAAGACCTCAGGGGCAACACCACTTCTTCAAACAATAGAGGAAGTGGTTTTCTTGCAACATCTAATTTTCCTCTATTGTGTAAAAGTTGGAACCTCCAAACACTTACCGGTCATCTTCTGGTAGTGTCTTTTGAGCACTGGGATTTGTTTTAAGATAAGTCAGTTTCTAATAAAATTAGGTAGTTTGGTTGGAGGTTCTACGTTTGAGCATCCTCACTGGTCCTGCAGTTGGGGCAACTTGGGTCACGGAACACCAGCAGTTCTAATGTGCAGGTTCCCTTCCTGGTCTTCATCATCAAAACATTTGTTTTTGAGGTAGAGATTACCTCATTCATTCTGAACTCACATCAAGTTAGTTGTCAAGACTCATTACATGGTTGGTTTGTAGTGATGCCACAGGAAATATTTGATTTTACCAACATCTTCTCGATCGAGGAATATTAATGTAGTAATACCCATACTATTTCTACTTTCTACTACTTAACTTACCAGCATGAGGGTCCAAAGATAAAGTGAATATTGTTATTTCAGTGCAGATGGTAATGCATGCAGCATCAATTGTGGGTAATAATGGTGCATTCTCCGATGGGACATCTCACCACCTCCTCTTATTGATCAGAGACATCTTCTTTATTGGTGTCAAAAGCAGTAATGTGGACAGCTTTAGGATGCTTCAAAACATAACATCTGGTGTAGCAATAAGGCAACTTGTAACTTTTTACATCACTGGGAAATCACAAGACTTAGCTTCACAAGAGATCTCTGTTCAAAACTCAAGCTCCTTGAAACCAAAGAGTCAGTCTGATGATGTACATAATGAACAAACCATACGCAATATGTTGACAAACAATGTATCTTCATCCATCAGTTCTTCACGATAAACACCAGTTTACAGTCGAAGTTCTAGATATGAAATTATCATTAGCACAATTGTTCTACAGAAAACTCTGCAATTCTGGAGGGACTAGTGAGTTTCAAAAGAAAATAAAATCCTTGGTAACAATGAAAATGAAGGCTTTAATACATTTTCACTAGAATTAAAATAGTAGAACCACTAATTAGTCAAAAGAAAGATAATGATATTCGTTAAAGCTTAACTTTAAATACTGAAAGTCGCTATTTAATTGTGATTGTTGCCATACTATGCAAATAGACATGGAATGCTGTAGGTAAGGTTATTGATATACTTCATCGTAAGTTCATCCCAGCTTATCACTAGAAGGATCGGCAGCTCACCAACAATAGCTTAATTAGGACTGTTGTAAGCGAGTTTCTGGATTAGTTCAAAACAATAGTTGTAAAAGGGATTAACATATGGAGGCGCTGCTGGCCATAACTATCTTGTAACTTCCTACTCTAAAGTATGCACTGTAAGTGTAATGCTATTATAATCCTGGAAAACAAAGTTATTATTCAACTTAAACCTAGCATATGTTAGAAATATTATCTACATGTTATGTTAGGAGGAGGTGTCACTGAAATTTCGCTGGAGGATATGAAGAGCTGTTTTTCACCACGAGAAATAGCTGCCAAGATATTTACTTCACCATCTCTTTATATATTTCCTATGAAAAAGATAGTCTTCCTTCAACTGTTAAACCCACTCTCCCAATACCTTGGGTAAAGAACATGAACCCTACAACGAAATTTAACAAGCCAGAAAACGGCTTATCACAAACGTTTTCATGTTGCCAATGAAAATGTATGCCAATGTATGCTGGCTAGCTACTTTGCCCAAATAACGTGGTGAAGTCAGACACTTTGATTGATATAGATTTATGGATAGCCTTACTTTCAAAACAACCTTGTTTGAACTATCTTTCATTTACTGTTCTTCTTGATACCCTAGTAAGGATGTGTTCACGTTTTTTCCTGTCATAAGATATGTTAATCTGATCAAAATACAATAATTTCTATCAATAGTTTATTAGCATCTACCAGTACACTTTACTGTAACAATGTTTCTTTTAGAGTGATGAAATTTCAAGGATGACAGATACAGTAAATTTGGGTACCCTATTGTTCTGGAAATGTCCATTTTTTCACACCATTTCTAGAAAATCAAAAAAATGCATACCTTTTAACATGGGGCACAAGATGAGGCGTAACTCTACAACAAGTATATATATTATAATATATACTTTAACATCATCATCCAGGTGAGGCTACTACAATGTATTATAATATATACTTTAACATCATCATCCAGGTGAGGCTACTACAATGTATTATAATATATACTTTAACATCATAATCCAGGTGAGGCTACTACAATGTATTAAAATATATACTTTAACATCATCATCCAGGTGAGGCTACTACAATGTATTATAATATATACTTTAACATCATCATCCAGGTGAGGCTACTACAATGTATTAAAATATATACTTTAACATCATCATCCAGATGAGGCTACTACAATGTATTATAATGTATACTTTAACGCCATCATCCAGGTGAGGCTACTACAATGTATTATAATATATACTTTAACGTCATCATCATGTTTCAAAATTTATTTCTTAAATCACTTTCACCTTTCTTTGGTTTCGAAGTGTAAAATCACTTATTGAATATTTTCAGATCGAATTCCCAATTATTAATTAATACCCCTTTTCCTTTCATGAATCATTCGTAACTATAACTTTTAAATATTTCGTTCATTTTGTTTTTCTATTTAAAAAGTTTTACTCCTCCTTCACTTCATTTAAGTTTTGACTCCGCTGAAATGAGGTTTTACAGTCTTAACCTGATTTGTATTTATACGGTTTACTCTCAAACGCATGTCTTTTTATTTTTTCATTGAGAAGACAGTCTCGATATTGTTATATAACTCCAAACTAAAGCAAGCGAAATCGTCATCTCACATTTTTATTTGAAAGGTTCAAGTATTGATGTAAAGACAAGAGCTACGTTTGATGTTTGAAGTTTTATTGGAAAGATTCTTTTACTGTTTTCAGTAAGTAACTTTTATTTTGTCTCCAAGGAATTTTTTTAAAATCAGACATAGTAATCTGAAGGATTTATTCTAATTCAGTTTATACTTTGTTTTGTATTGAAATATGTTTATTTACCATGAGATTAGTGTGGTATAGATAAGAGTTTGTGTGACAGAAAACTTTAGATATAAACATAAAAGAGCACATAAAGAAGTTATCAAATAAGGAATAATGAAAATCAATATAATTAAAGCGTTTTATATCTAAGACACGGGAAACAAATAGTACGTCTCCGATCTACAAAACCATTTGTGATAACAGGATAATTGATAACCAGGGACGGCAACATGATTTTCAATGAACGAGGGTTCTCATTTTTAATATACCAAAAAAAAGTCGTGGGTTGTATTTGTGAACCAAACAAAGAGTATTTATAGTTGTAATATTGAAATATTATTGTAATGTTTACTGTGTAAAATGTGGTGGTTAGTGAGTGAACAACAATCACCAAATAATAATTTAATTTATTATTGTTTTAAATGTTAGAAATAAGTGTTCAGCTATTTCTTTAATTTTGACTTATTCTACTATATTTTTCTCTGAATACATATTAAAAACTTACCACTATATTTCATTTGTCTATCTTATTCTAGATTATCCGAACAAAGTTCACTATAAATCAGGAAAAATATGAAAAACAGGAATACGGAAAGAGGAAACACTTCCTTTGAAATGTCAAAGACATTTGGATCTCCCTTTCAGAAAATCAAATTTCCTGGTATTGGAATTATTCTAACTGTATTATATGTATTGCTCAATGTATTCAATGGATGCTGGTTAAACTTACTCCAGGTGTCTCCAGACAGGTTATTTTGGTTTACCGTGGAATATACATGGCTGCTTTCTGTGTACCAATTATTTTACATAGCCGTCACTCTTTCTTCCCAAAGATTCTGTTCCAGTATTTAATAATATGCATCCGAGGAATTACTGGAACGATAGGTATATTGTTCTTGTATAATTCGTTAAACTTCTTGCCACTAAGCGATGTTACAGTCCTTACAAAGACACAAATTATATTCACTGTAATTCTAGCTTTTTTCATTCTGCGAGAAACAATACATTTTATTGACGTAATAGCCATCCCGTTAGCCATTGTTGGGATCATCTTAATTAGTTGTCCATCTTTTCTTTTTGGAGGATTGGACAGTAAATTGGATGCACAATCTCGAATTGTTGGATCGTTACTAGCTGTTGGTTATGGTTTTTTCTCCTCGTTGACGACCATCATAGTGCGTAGGATAAAATCTTTAAGCTATGCTGTGGTTATCTTCCATTACTGTGTCATCCAGACTCTACTGTTATACACTTATCAGTTTATTGTTAACGAGACTGAATTTCCAGAATGTGGAACTGTGATTTGGTTTATACTTGGAATTGGAATACTTAGTTTTGTCACTCAGTATTTTTATGTTAACGCCCTCTACGTTGAAACGGCTAGTTGTGTGGCTTTAGTGGTTTCCTTGGAAATTGTTTTTTCTTTTATCTTTCAAATCACGATAACTGGTGAAGATATAACTTTGTCGAGTGTGGTAGGTGCAGTGTTCATTACATTAGCAGTGGTAATGAAAGCATGTCTTCAATGGTATTCTGAAAGTCCTGAGAGTTTTTTGGAAAGCTTTGAACAAAATAGGCTTAAGATACTTTAAACGTTAATAAAAGATTCGACTATATTCTCTATACAGAAGTAATATGATCGATATGGACATTAAAATTCATAATATCAATTCTTAAAGTGTACTTGGAAAAAGTGTTTTTTAATCAACGTCATACTTTTAATGAATCTTTATTTATTAAGATTAATAACCATTAATTAATAAGAAATTATAAAATTAATAAGAAAAAATGTTAAAACCTTTCTTTATGTAATCAAAATGCATGAAGAAGTTTTAGTAAATATTCTGTAACATAAATATTGCTGTTAATATTTTTTAAAAATTGATCTCTGAGGTCATTCATAGAAACCAAAAAACATATTTGGAAACAAATAAAATAATATTATTACTCAGAATTTATATAAATCTCACAGTTGAAATATATGAAGACTAAACACAGTTTTAGATAGAAATTTGCATTGTAGGACATTGGATTGTTTTTGTTTTTCATACCATTAAAGTACACAAACTTTATTATATCATTTGTTAGAATGAGACCCTGAACGCAAGCTCTGACTGATTTCTTCATAGGAGGTGAGGAGCAGAGAGCTCCATGAGGTGGAAACAATGATGCTGTACTTATAAAATATGGAACCAGAGGGGGCGTGTAGCTAGGCTTACATTGCTGTGAGTCATAGTTCCACAAAGTGGAATCAGATCGTGCATAACTATAGAAAAGCGTGTAATGTTGAAGTAATCACTGCTGAGAGTTCATGAACCAACCACAAGAGAAAAATGTAGATCAATAAATATCAACATATCATCATATCTCTAGTAATGATAAAAGCCTAAGATTAACATTACATCTAGTTTATATACTATTTTACATAATCCTGAAGAGAATGAGGTGAAGTGATTAGTTCTGTTAAGGCACTACAGGTGGATCATATAACTTAGAAGATATCATCAAAAAAGTATCAGCTTACAGTTAGAGCTACCACTAATAAAATTAATTGTATTACGTAGATTTTACCATTAAATGCAAACAACTTATATTGTTAATTCATATCCATAATCATTTAAAGAGTTGCTTCAAAGGAAAATTATTACTGGAATGATGCAACTGTAATAACACTGTTACGTCAGTCATGCTTTACTTACATTGAATACGTTTTCTATTCAATTTTATAGTCAATACTATTTTACCTTATTTGCATAAAATAATGTTCACATTATCTGTTGTAACATAATTATTTATATCTCTACATATTTACCACACATAATAATTTAACATTGAAACTTACAAACACATAATGCATATTTGAATATTCATAAATATTGTCTGGTGTTATTGGTCACATATATATTTATCCTACTTTCTATGTTTGTAACTCCATTGTTATAAATATCCCTAATTCCGAGACGGTTGCATACCTATAAGTCAGGTGATCTCACTACAAATTGTATGGTCAACAAAACAAGTCGTATTTGTCGACCACACAAAATCAGTTTGTAAAAACATTCATATAAATTCACTTAAACAGCATGTCATAATTCATCGAAGTGATTGCCTCTTATTCCCCAGAGATCATAAGTCAAAGGGGTATCACCTGTCTTGGCCATGTTTCAGAGTTAAAGAGCCTTGATCGTATTTCAAGATGTCAAGTAAGGATGAAACAAACGTTATCCACTTTTACAGTGATTTCGATAATCAATTGAAACGTTCTTTTGATGATAAATCGCGGTACAACGAGAAGCCTCTTGTCTCTAGTAAATCTACTGAAAGTAAGTCAAGTCATGAACTCGTATTGAAGGTTTCACACTAAGGTCGTATTTGTTCGTGACCAAGGGTCCGTTAGACATAGAAAAGCACTGTAATATTTGATAGCGTAATTCCTCTCTTCTTTAAAACCATTAGTCTTCTTTGAAACCATTGGTGGAATATTATCTGTTCCAGATGTCTTATCATGTGTTATTTTTACGAGGTGTACGTACGTGAACATTAAATATCTGATGTGCATTGGTAGGGAAAAGTAGCAACGAAAACATTATTAAAGGGCTATATCTTTTATACTAAAGCCATAGAATTTAGATGAACTGTTTCTTGTCATCCCCCCATGCAATCGATATAGCCGTATCAAGCATCTTTATTAAAGATATTTGCTTAAGTTCATTTTACTTGATGCTAACCACTATTTAGTAGGGGATACAGAAGAACACAACTTTTACTTGTCTGTCTCTAATTATTCCCTGGAGTGCCTGAGCTATACGACAGAAGTTACGGTTCCTTTCTTTGTAAAAGATGTAAAAACAATATACAAACATTTACGATTATGGCTCTAGGTATTACATAAGTAACGAGGAGACTGGTGGATGTGTGTGGTGTTTCAGCCATCGCTGGGAATTGTCGAGTTAGTGTGTTTTAGCATTGAGCTAGTATTTTGTAGCTGAATATTTTCTCACTAACATGGAGTAGAATATTAAGGGGTAGTCGATATGCCACGTTTATTATCTGGTATTGTATATTCTTTAACCATTTTCTGAGGCGACTGGACATGGTGCAAGTAACCATGCACCCATATCACATGAGAGGTCTGATAAACGATATGTAAATGGTTATGATGATGTCTTGGGAGCATCCTTCATAGGTGTTTCTGATCTGTCTAAGGTTACGTGTTGTTTCGCTGAATTAGAAATTCTGCTAAAATGGTGTGTCGAGTTCAGTTCCATGTTAAAATGGTGTGTTCAGTTCAGTGCCATGTTAAAATGGTGTATCAAGATCAGTGCCATGTTAAAATGGTGTGTCCAGATCAATGCCATGTTGAAATGGTGTGTCCAGTTCAGTGCCATGTTAAAATGGTGTGTCCAGTTCAGTGCCATGTTAAAATGGTGTGTCCAGATCAGTGCCATGTTGAAATGGTGTGTCCAGTTCAGTGCCATGTTAAAATGGTGTGTCCAGTTCAGTGCCATGTTAAAATGGTGTGTTCAGTTTCGTCCCATGTTAAAATGGTGTGTCCAGTTCAGTGCCATGTTAAAATGGTGTGTCCAGTTTAGTGCCATGTTGAAAGTGTCTCCGAGGAATTTAATCGATTTAGTAAATTTGATCTTAGTGTTTAATAAATTCACTTTTGTTTGTGTAATATTCTTCTGTTTCCTTTTAAAACTTCTGTGAAACATAATTTCTTGTGTTTTGTTATGGAAACACGTTACCTGTTACACCACGTCATTATGTGGTTCGACAAAATTTGAACTCTACTAGCCACGAATAGAGAGGTCAATCGATGTACTCCAAACTGCTACATCGTCTAAATATTGCGATGCGTGAGTATACGGGAGTTCTAGGAACGGGAAACTATTGACGTGGATAATTTATAACAGCGAGCTTAGGGCTGACCCCTTGGGGACACCAGTCGTAAGAGTAAACGGACGTGTAAGCGTTTGATGTATGCGAACTCTGGCTCGTCTATTTGAGAAAAAGCTCAAGATACATCTGATTATTGTGTCAGGGATCTTGAGATAGTGCAATTAAAATAACATTATGCTTTGGCACTATCAAAAGCTTTATTAACGCGAAGAAATGTAACGACTGTCATGTGCTTACGGTTGAAATATGGTTTCAGTCACTCTACAAGGTGATCGCTCGTCTGTCTTTTGTGTCTGGCTTTGTTTTGAATTTCCTTTATCATATAGTTGAGTTCCAGATGGTACAGCTATCTGTAACTTATAATTCTTAACATTACTTTACCTGTGGAATTGTGGAGGCTTTTTGGTCTGTAGTTTGTCAGGTCTCGTATGTCAGCGGAAATATTGGGACAAACAATAATGATTGCGCTTTTCCAGTGTCTTTGACACTTGAAAGGAAGAACTTCCTCTTTCCGTACTCCTGTTTTTCATATTCTTCGTGATTTATAGTTAACTCTGCTCGAACATCCAGAACATGATATAAAAATAAAATATAGCTATAAGTTTTTAACATGTGTTCAGAGAAACATATAGTAGAAAAAGTCCAAGCCAAATCAATAGCTGAACACTTATTTCTTACCTTTAAAACAATAATAAATTAAATTATTATTTAGTTGTTGTTCACTCACTGACCATTACAGATTACACAGTAAACATTACAGTATTATTTCAATCTTACAACCATGAATACTCTTTGTTTGGTTCACAAATACAACCTACATCTTTACCTTGGTACAGCGAGAAGGAGAATCCTCGTTCATTAGAAAATCATGTTGCCATCTCTGGTTATCAATTATCCTGTTGTCACAAATAGTTTTGTAGATCGAAGACTTACACTATGTGTCCCATGTATTAGATATAAAGAGTTCTAACTGTATTGAATTTCATTATTCTGTTTCAAGTGATCCTTGTTTCTAAATACTCTTGCCTTAATTTATATACGGTATAATACGGTGGATATTTTGTTGTATTTTAGAATACAGCACTTTGGATATATTATTATATGTCAGTGTATGGTACTGTGTATGATTTGCTATATTTTAGAGTATTGAAAGGTGGTTATTTTATAAAAAAAATTTATATGGTACTGCGGATATTTTATTATATTTTAGTGTATGGCAGTGTGGATATTTTATCATATATTAGTATATGACATTGTGGATATTTTGATGTATTTTAGTGCAATATATTGTGGATATTTTAGTATATTTTTGTGTATGGTACTGAGGATGTTTTATTACATATTATAGTATGGTACTCGGGATATTTCATTATATTTTAGTATTTGGCATCATGGATATTTTGATATATTTTAGTGTATGGCACTTTGGATATTTTATTGCATATCAGTCTACGGTACTGTGGATAATTTGTTACATTTTAGTACTTAATATTGTAGATATTTTCTTATATTTTAGTGTATCGTAGTGTGACTATTTTGTTATATTTTAGTGTATGGTACTGTAGAACTTTTGTTATATGTTAGTGTATAGCACTGTAAATATTTTGTTATATTTTAGTGTATGGACTGTGTTTTTGTATTATATTCTAGTAAACGGTACTGCGGTTATATTTTAGTATATTTTAGTGTATGCTACAATGGATATTTTATTATAGTTTAGTATGTAATGTGGATATTTTGTTACATTTAGTATCTGATACCATGGAGAGCTTATTATATTTTAATATATGATAGTGTGAATATTTTAATATTTTTCAGTAAATGGTACTGTAGTTATTTTATTATATTTTAGTATGTGGTAATGTGGATATTTTGTTATAATTTAGTGAATGGTACTGCGAATATTTTGTTATATTTTAGTGTATGGCACTTTTGAATATTTTGTTATATTGTAGTTTATGGTTCTGTGGATATTTTATTTACCGACCTGTGTCTTTTTGTTTCTTTCACAACCTGAATAACTCCAACTGGAGGGGAATTATATCTGAAAAACCTTCATTTACCAGAGGATCTAGCTTTTCTAAGTGTTAGACTTAAATAAATCACCCAGAATTTACTATCATCTCATGTTTGAGACCGATAATCCATAAACTGTTTTTGAAACATCATTCAGACAAACAGTTTTATTATGTTAATCTAATAAATGAAGTAAATTCTCAGTATTTCTCTATATATATTATTTTGTCTGGAACAAGAGAACATTTCCAACAACTTTATAGAATTATATTAACGTGAGTTCCTTTTTCAATATATCTACATATGGCTGTACATTTGTTGAAAATACGATAATTATAAACATACATAACAAGATGCTGTAAAACACATGTGGATCTAAAACTTGGATGACTCATGTTTGTGAATGTGTAATTTATCATAAAACGGATGGAACTTCAAGTGGATTTCTCGTTATCAACTACGACGTGTAATTTACTCACATCTGTTCCGATGATTTTCTGCGTAACATTACTTTGAATTTTATCTAAAGATACACGAGGACTATCTACGCTAGCCGTCCATACTTTAGCAGTGTAAGAATAGACACAGAGTAGCTGGTTGTCGCCATCCACCATCAACTTTTGATTCACTTTTTTATCAACGAAAAGTGGGATTGACCGCACATTATACTGACCTCATGTCTGACAAAACATATATGTTTGATAAATGGGGATTCAAAACCGTGACCTTCAGACTACGGGTCAAGCACCTTAGTCAAATGGTCCATGTTACATTACACTCGATATTGTTTTCATCGTTTGTCATTCTGTTTGCAAGTTTGATAACTTCTTTATGTGTTAGTTTATGTTTGTCCCTGAAACATTCTGTCACACACTCTTATCTTCACGAAACAATCTGATGGTAAATAAACACATTTCAATACTAAACAAAACAAAAACTGGATAACAGTAAATATATCAAATTAATGTGTAAAATGCCCAAACATGGGTGTTATTTTTACATCAAGATCGGAACCCTTCAAATAATAAATAAATTACACTGACCTAAATAACACCTTGTTTCAGCCTTTTATCCAGCTGGTATTGATTTTAATTTTTATTGATTGATTGTTTGGGTTAAGTACAAAGCTACACAATGATCTATTTGTGCTCCGCTTAACACACCTATCGAAACTCGGATTTTTATGGTGGGTGTTCGCAGATATAATGCTGTGCCACTGGAGGACATTAACTCTTGAAAGAGACACTATCAGTTATTGTATCCGTTAATAAAAGACACCATCACTAATCCATCTATTAATCGAAACCCCATTATTGCAGCTATTAACTATCACTCACTGTATCGACTATCCAAAGATAGTACGACTTGTTCTGTCTTTTAAAAACACCATCAACAATATGATGAATGGAGTAAACAACAAAGAGAATACAAACAATAAAAATACTGTAAACTCTATGATAATTGAAAACCTCAGAAACAGAATACAAACATTAAAAACACTTTCAATTCTATGTTAAGTGGTGTACACAACAAATATACAAACATTAAAACACAATCAACTCTGTCTTATGTGGAGTACACAACAAATATACAAACATTAAAAACAGTATTCATTACAAAATAAGTGGAGTACACAGAAAACATTAAAAACACTATCAATTCTATGTTAAGTAAAGTACACAACAAACAGAATACAAACATAAGAAACACCATCAACTCTATGTAAAGTGGAATACATAACAAACAGAACAGAAACATTAAAAACACGATCATCTTCATGTTAAGTAGTGAACATCGTGAACTGTTTTTTAAAAATAACAATAACAAGAGAGAAAATCTTCTCTTGTTATATCTTGTTATAATATTCTCATAAACAGACTGAAACCAGGCGGTCAGTAAGAAGTATATTTTATTTTCACTCAGCCCAAGATAGAACGTGACACCTTGGTTACCGACTCGTCACAATCTTGACTGAATGTGGTTTGAACAAACAATTTAAAAATCTTTTTTTGTTGACAGATTCTGAAGACCATGTAAACTTTTTTTACTTTTGTTCCCGGTTATTTTTATTTTAATTGCTAAAAATTATCAGTTATTTATTTTGAACAACACGGAAGTTTTACAAAACAGACAAAAAACATGTCACAAACATTTGAAGACAAATTTTCTAAAGTTCGACTTTCCTAAGACAGATGTTTGTGAATCGAACACATGTGTATCAGCGTATATTTCAAAAGACACACCAGTGTCAAAACACGGTAGCTGTAACTTACTGTGGAATATCACAGTGTATGTTTCTCTCAACTTTTATTTAACGGAAATAATTTTAATTTTGTAGATATTCAAGATCTGGGAAGCCAGACATTTTAAAACCAGTCAAACATATCTTGCCGACTGCGTGAAGGTTTGTTTGCTTGTTTTGTATATTACGAAAATCCACACGGGGGCTATCTACTTTAACAGTCGCTAATTTAGCAGTGCAAAACTAGACGGAAGGCAGCCACTCATCAACATCTACCGCCAACACTTGGGCTACTTTTTACCAAAGAACAGGAGGATTGATCGTAATATTATAACGCTGCAACGGCTGAAAGGGCCTGCATATTTGGTGTGACAAGGATTCGAACTCACAACTTCAGATTGCGAGTCGAGCGCCATAACCACGAAACCATCCTTGGTCAATTTGGAGAACGAACCTTCTCTTTCTCTTTCTATGTTCCTTAACTTAGAAATGACCACTTGAGATACAGTGGTCAAGGTAAATAATATACACATCACATTTTCCTACCATCATGGATATTCATCTAGTGATACATTTTCAGGTTTTCTTCACTTGTTTTTATTATTATTCACCCACATTTTAAAAAACACTGGGGTGAACATGATCCCCCTCTCGTTTTTCTATTTTCAACACCACCCATCCAACGTCAACCCCCAACCACCAGCCCGCGGCTTGACTCGAGCGGAAGAAGGATCTATTTCAATACAACCCTTATCAACAACGCCCCTTCACACACCTGTCGAGCACATGGAAGAAAAGTCATTAAGGTTATTAATTCAATCTGCTATATCTAAGACAGTTCTGAGACAGAACTTTTCACTCATTATATAATCATAAAATTTAACCCTATACATTCACGGCCACATCATCAGACTACAATTTATTATCACACTCAACAGAGAGATGTAAACTTTAACTAATAGAGAAAAATAATTACATCAAAGAACTAAAATTACAGCAGTAGAACAAAGAGTGGGATAACTTCTGTCAATCTATAGACGAAAACGACTTCTCCACCTTTAAAAAAAATTACATCCATATGAAAAAACTCTCAAAACACTGACCTACGTAAAGTTACCATTTGTGGTGTACTAGCTTTCATACACACAAAATTAACACAATAGCCAACACTCACCTAAGAAAAGTTACCTTTTTATGTAATAACTCTCACACACATGACAATAACACAAGTGCCAACACTGACTCAGCAGAAAAATAACCAACATTTGGCAAAAACAAGCAACAAAATATTACATTACAGTTAACACCAAATTTATTCAAAAACCAGGCACAAAACAGAAGTCTATACTATGTAAAAACAACACTGACGAACAGAACACCAACATTATTTATAAAATACAATAACTGCCACAACTTCTGTATTGGAGAAACAAGCAGAAAAATGGAAACCAGATTCAAAGAACATAAAAAGTCACCTTCACACGTTTGCGAAAATAGCAAGTCATATAAACACAACATAACCATAGAAAACACTCAAATACTAAATAAATAAACAAACATAAACAAACGTAAAATTAAAGAAGCCCTGGGCTTCTCTTTTACCAGCGAACAGTGGGATTGGTTGTGACTATGTAGCTCCTCTACAGGTAAAAGAACGAATTTCTTTGGTGTGACAGTGATTGGAACCTACGATGATCAGAATACTAGTTAATCGCGCTTACCACCTGGTCATACTCGACCAAATATGGTAGACAGAACATTGACGCTGTGTTAGAGAATATAGCAAGCGTTCCTGTTGTACAACATACAGAGTTGAAGGTAACATGAGTAAAGGCAGATGATCAGATGGAATCTTATAAAAGCCTCTATACTGAGAACAATCTAATTATGCATGTGATATGGTACAAGCAAGACCGACAGAAATGTCCTTGTCCATACCAGAAGATATTATTTATGAAGCAGTTGCTAAGCAATTGCCCGAGTAGAGCAGAGAAGGTAGTGTGTGAATTTACGAATTTCTATTTTAGTCTGTGTAACTTGTTTTGAGCATTTGTTCGCCAAGATCACTTCTTTGCTTAGACTTTCTCTATACTTGTTGTAAAGTTACGCCTCATCTTGTGTCCCATTTTAAAAGTTATGAATTTTTTTGATTTTCCAGAAATGGTGTGAGAAAATCGAAATTTCCAGAACAATAGGGTACCTAAGTTTACTGTATCTGTCAGTCTTGAAATATCATCACTGTAAAAGAAACATTGTTCCAGGAAAGTATACTAGTAGATGTTGATAAACTATTGATTTAAAGTATTGCATTTTGATCAGATTAACATATCTTATGACAAGAAAAACGTTATCACATCCTTACTAGGGTTTCAAGAAGAACAGTTCAAACGAGGTTGTTTTGAAAGAAGGTCTAACCATAAATGTATATCAACCAGAATTATCCACCTTCAGTATATTATTTAGGCAAAATATTTAGCCAGTTCACAGATAGGACACTGGCAACATGTAAACGTTTTTGATAAGCCTGTTCTGGCTTTTTAAATTTGGTGGTATGATTCATGTTCATCACTCGAAGTATTTGGAGAGTGGGATTAACATTTGAAGGACGACTATCTTTTCCAAACAGAACACATAATGAGGTGGTGCAGTAAATGTTTTGGCAACTATTTCTTGTGGTGAAAACTGCTCTTCATATCTTCCAGCGAAATATCAATGACATCTCATTCTAACATCACATGTAGATAATATTTCTACCTATTTAAGGTTTACGTTGAACAATAACTTTGTGTTACATTTACAGTACATACTTTAAAGAAGGAAGTTACAAGATTGATATGGCCAGTAGAGCCTACATATTTTAATTCCATTTACAACTGTTGTTTTAAACTGACCCAGAAACTCGCTGACAACAGTTCTAATTAAGCTATTTTTAGTGAGCTGCCGATCCTTCCAGTGATAAGCTGGGATAAACTTACGATGAAGTATATCAATAACCTTACCTACAGCATTCCATGTCTATTTGCCTAGTATGGCAACAATGCACTTAAATAGCGACTTTCATTATCGAAAGTTAAGCTTTAATGAATATCACTATCTTTCTTTTGACTAATTAGTGGTTCGATTATTTTATTTTCAGTGAAAATGAATTACAGCCTTCCCTTTCATTGTTACCACAGGATTTTATTTTCTTTTGAAACTCACTAGTTCCTCCAGAATTGCAGTTTTCTGTAGAACAGTTGTACTTATGACAATTTCAGATCTACAACTGTGAGACTGAACTTGTGTTTATCGTGTAGAACTGATGAATGAAGATACATTATTTGTCAACATGTTACAAATGGTTAGCTCATTAGTCCATAATGAAGAACGCCATGTGAAACTAAGTCTCAGGATTTCCCAGTAATGTAAAATGGTATATGTTGTCTTATCGCGACACAAGGTGTCACTCAAACCACCTGCAGCTGTCTCTATTACTGGTCAAGAAAGAAGTCCCTGACCAATAAGAGGATATGGTGAGATGTTCTATTAGTGGATTCACCTTTACTTCCCAGAATTGATGCTACATACATTATCATCTGCACTGAAAGAACTATATTCGCTTTATCTTTGGACCCTCAAACTGGTAAATTAAGTACTGGGAAATATAAATAACATGGGTATTATATAATGGGTATGACTACAATACTATCCCTCAACCAAAAAATTGTTGATAAAATCAAATGTTTCCATCACCACAAACCCGCCATGGGTGAAAAAATAGATATTGAGAGTCGTTAAAGTTTAACTTTAAACACTGAAAGAAACTATTTAAGTGCATACTTGGCCAAGATGTTCAGCATTTCATCTAACTCAGCATAATCTTAATGAAACACAGCCTGTAGATAAGGTTACTGGTATACTTCATCGTAAGTTCATCTCAGCTTATCGCTAGAAGGCTCTGCAACTCACCTACAATAGCTTATTTAGAGCTTTTGTTAGCGATTTTCTGGTTCACTTCTACCCAACAGTTATCAATGGGAATAAGATATGGAGGCTCTACTGGCCATGTCGATCTTGTAACTTTCTACTCTAAAATATGTACTCCAAGTGAAATGTCATTATAATACTGGAACACAAAGTTATTGTTCAACTTTAATCTAGCATATATTAAAAATATTATATATATGTGATGTAAGGAGGAGGTCCCGTTGACATTTCGCTGGAGGATATGAAGAGCAGTTTTTTCACCACGAGAAATAACTACCAAAACATTTACTGCACGACCTCTTTATGTGTTCCATATGGAAATAACAGTCGTCCTTCAACTATTAATCCCACTGTTGGCTTGCTATCTTGCCTGAATAACATAGTGAAGGTAGATAATTCTGGTTGATATACATTAATGGTTAGCCCTTCTTTCAAAACAACCTCGTTTGAACTGTCTTTCGTTTCTGTTCTTCTTGAAACCCTAGTAAGGATGTGTTCACGTTATTCCTGTCATAAGATATGTTAATCTGATCAAAATACAATAATTTATTAGCATCTACCAGTACACTTTACTGTAACAATGTTTCTTTTAGAGTGATGAAATTTCAAGACTGACAGATACAGTAAATTTGGGTACCCTATTGTTCTGGAAATGTCCATTTTTTCACACCATTTCTAGAAAATAAAAAAAATGTATACCTTTTAACATGGGGCACAAGATGAGGCGTAACTTTACGTGAATGAGACATTGTGTTACAGATTTGATGATTGGTACAATTTTAGTTACGTAGATGTAACCCATAGGAATTTGGTCGTTTTTCTGAAATATATATGTGTGTTGAATATTTTATGAACTGCTATGGGAGAATATTTTCTTGTCCCTTGGTTTTGTTAGGTTTTAAAGTAACACACCAATTATCAAGAGATGAAGAGAAACGTTACCTTTGTTTGGAGTGACCAATGGATTGATTGGTGCATTCTAGACAGATAAGTGACCACCACATTTCATAGGTCGAGTACAGCAAAGTTTGGAAACGGGTAAAATATCCACAAGAAATACGTTAATAAGTAAGGTGAGGCTACGACAATGTATTATAATATATACTTTAACATCATCATCCAGGTGAGGCTACTACAATGTATTATAATATATACTTTAACATCATCATCCAGGTGAGGCTACAACAATGTATTATAATATATACTTTAACATCATAATCCAGGTGAGGCTACAACAATGTATTATAATATATACTTTAACATCATCATCCAGGTGAGGCTACTACAATGTATTATAATATATACTTTAACATCATCATCCAGGTGAGGCTACAACAATGTATTATAATATATACTTTAACATCATAATCCAGGTGAGGCTACAACAATGTATTATAATATATACTTTAACATCATCATCCAGGTGAGGCTACTACAATGTATTATAATATATACTTTAACATCATCATCCAGGTGAGGCTACAACAATGTATTATAATATATACTTTAACATCATCATCCAGGTTAGGCTACTACAATGTATTATAATATATACTTTAACATCATCATCCAGGTGAGGCTACAACAATGTATTATAATATATACTTTAACATCATCATCCAGGTGAGGCTACTACAATGTATTATAATATATACTTTAACATCATCATCCAGGTGAGGCTACTACAATGTATTATAATATATACTTTAACATCATCATCCAGGTGAGGCTACTACAATGTATTATAATATATACTTTAACATTATCATCCAGGTGAGGCTACTACAATGTATTATAATATATACTTTAACATCATCATCCAGGTGAGGCTACTACAATGTATTATAATATATACTTTAACATCATCATCCAGGTGAGGCTACTACAATGTATTAAAATATATACTTTAACATCATCATCCAGGTGAGGCTACTACAATGTATTATAATATATACTTTAACATCATCATCCAGGTGAGGCTACTACAATGTATTATAATATATACCTTAACATCATCATCCAGGTGAGGCTACTACAATGTATTATAATATATAATTTAACATCATCATCCAGGTGAGGCTACTACAATGTATTATAATATATACTTTAACATCATCATCCAGGTGAGGCTACTACAATGTATTATAATATATAATTTAACATCATCATCCAGGTGAGGCTACTACAATGTATTATAATATATACTTTAACATCATCATCCAGGTGAGGCTACTACAATGTATTATAATATATACTTTAACATCATCATCCAGGTGAGGCTACTACAATGTATTATAATATATACTTTAACATCATCATCCAGGTGAGGCTACTACAATGTATTATAATATATACTTTAACATCATCATCCAGGTGAGGCTACTACAATGTATTATAATATATACTTTAACATCATCATCCAGGTGAGGCTACTACAATGTATTAAAATATATACTTTAACATCATCATCCAGGTGAGGCTACTACAATGTATTATAATACATACTTTAACATCATCATCCAGGAGAGGCTACTACAATGTATTATATTATATACTTTAACATCATCATCCAGGTGAGGCTACTACAATGTATTATATTATATACTTTAACATCATCATCCAGGTGAGGCTACTACAATGTATTATATTATATACTTTAACATCATCATCCTGGTGAGGCTACTACAATGTATTATAATATATACTTTAACATCATCATCCAGGTGAGGCTACTACAATGTATTATAATATATACTTTAACATCATCATCCAGGTGAGGCTACTACAATGTATTATAATATATACTTTAACATCATCATCCAGGTGAGGCTACTACAATGTATTATAATATATACTTTAACATCATCATCCAGGTGAGGCTACTACAATGTATTATAATATATACTTTAACATCATCATCCTGGTGAGGCTACTACAATGTATTATAATATATACTTTAACATCATCATCCAGGTGAGGCTACTACAATGTATTATAATATATACTTTAACATCATCATCCAGGTGAGGCTACTACAATGTATTATAATATATACTTTAACATCATCATCCAGGTGAGGCTACTACAATGTATTAAAATATATACTTTAACATCATCATCCATGTGAGGCTACTACAATGTATTAAAATATATACTTTAACGTTATTATCACGTTTCAAAATTTATTTCTTAAATCACTTTCACCTTTCTTTGGTTTCGAAGTGTAAAATCACTTATTGAATATTTTCAGATCGAATTCCCAATTATTAATTAATACCCCTTTTCCTTTCATGAATCATTCGTAACTTTAACTTTTAAATATTTCGTTCATTTTGTTTTTCTATTTAAAAATTTTAATTCTCCTTTACGTCATTTAAGTTCTGCTCAACAGATGTCACTACTTTTTGAACCTTCTGAACTGAGGTTTTACAGTCTCAACCTGATTTGTATTTATACGGTTTCTTCTCAAACGCATGACATTTTATTTTTTCATTGAGAAGACAGTCTCGATATTGTTATATAACTCCAAACTAAAGCAAGCGAAATCGTCATTTCACATTTTTATTTGAAAGGTTCAAGTATTGATGTAAAGACAAGAGCTACGTTTGATGTTTGAAGTTTTATTGGAAAGATTCTTTTACTGTTTTAAGTAAGTAACTTTTATTTTGTCTCCAAGGAATTTTTTTCACATCAGACATAGTAATCTGAAAGATTTATTCTAATTCAGTTTATACTTTGTTTTGTATTGAAATATGTTTATTTACCATGAGATTAGTGTGGTATAGATAAGAGTTTGTTTGACAGAATGCTTTAGATATAAACATAAACTAACACATAAAGAAGTTATCAAACTTGCAAAGAGAATGACAAACGATGAAAAATATCAAGGGTAATGTAACACACAAAATCGTCAACACAAATGTCAGAAAATCTAACTACATCACAGTTTTATACTACATATGGTATACAACAAAACAAGTAAAACTGTCGGTCTGGATGTTGTTATCAAAATGTCTAGTTTATCGACGTTTGCCTCAAAGAACAGATGGCGGTAAATTCCAGGTGATTTATTTGAGAAATTTGTCTAGCACTAAACAAGTTGTCACTAGATTAGAAAAGTTTATATCCACTGATAAACCGAGGTTTTCATTATAATTCTCTTCCACTTGGTGTTATTCATGTTGTGAAGAAACGAATAAGACATAGATCGATAAATTAAATATCCACTGTTATACACTTATCAGTTTATTTTTAAACAAAATGTTTTTCCAGAATGTGGAACTGTGATTTGGTTTATATTTGGAATTGGAATACTTAGTTTTGTCACTCAGTATTTTTATGTTAACGCCCTCTTCGTTGAAAAGGCTTGTTGTGTGGCTTTAGTGGGTTCCTTGGAAATTGTTTTTTCTTTTATCTTTCAAATCACGATAACTGGTGAAGATGTAACTTTGTCGAGTTGGTAGGTGCAGTGTTCATTACATTAGCAGTAGTAATGAAAGCATGTCTTCAATGGTATTCTGAAAGTTTTGAGAGTTTTTTGAATGCTTTGAACAAAATAGGCTTAAGATACTTTAATAGTTAATAGAAGCTTCGACTAAATTCTCTATACAGGAGTAATATGATCGATATGGACATTGAAATTCATAATATCATTTCTTAAAGTGTATTTGGAAAACGTGTTTATAATCAACGACATACTTTTAATGAGTCTTAGTTTATCTGTTAAAGTATATAAGTATAAAGTGTGGAAATCTTTGTTTAAGTTATTAAAATGCATGAAAAAGTATATTTAAATATTCTGTAACACAAATGTTGTTAATAGTTTATAAAAATTGATCTCTGAGGTCATTCATAGAAACAAAAAACATTTGGAAACTGATAAAATAATATTATTACACAGAAAATATATGTATCATTATTCAATTATCTTAAGTCTAAACACAGTTTATGATAGAAGTTTACAATGTAGGACTTTGTATTGTTTTTGTTTTTTATACCATTAAAGTACACAAACGTAATTAAATTAGTTGTTAGAATGAGACCCTGCACGCACGCTTTGTTTATAAGTTTTTATGTGACACTTTCTGCTTTCTGACAATCCAGATACACTAAATTCATACCTTTATCCTCATCTACGTGTCCAGTAACATTTTAAAATCATGTTAAAATATTTGTTAGATATGATTTTTCCTCATTAAAACCATGTTGAATATCTGATAAAATAATAAATTTTGTTAAATGACTTTATAAAGCGTCTTTTATCAGACTTTCCAAAACATTTTACACACATGATGTAAGACTGATAGGTCTATGTTAGTGGACAATTTCTCTCACTTTCCTCGAAGACAGGAGCAACATTAGCTAAATTTAAAAGCAACAACATTTAAACAACATCAGCTCTTTTAAAATCGGGTTTATAGAGCATATAAAATAAACATGAGAATTATCTCGATATCTGAATATAGTTTGTTCAGGACAGGAGGTGTATAACGTAAAGATACTGGAGTTTCACTAAAACCATGACAGCTGGAAAAGGTGGTATCGTGATTAGACTCTATCACTTTCTTGTTCTCAATTCTGAATATATCAGCAAAGATGTTTTATTCAGATATTTTTCATGGCCAAGCGCGTAAGGCGTGCGACTAGTAACCCGAGGGTCGCGGGTTCGCGCCCGCGTTGCGCTAAACATGCTCGCCCTCCCAGCCGTGGGGGTGTATAAAGTGACGGTCAATCCCACTATTCGTTGGTAAAAAAGAAGCCCAAGATAGCCCTCGAGTAGCTTTGTGCGAAATTCCAAAAAAACCAACAAAATCAGATATTTTCTAATCACTGATAATGGTGAATTATTTATTTTGAACAGAGGCTAAACATTATGAATGTGGATGCATTGTAAATGTCATTTATTTTGTACACGTCTTTGTTTATTTTTACGAGGTGCATATATATATATATATATGAACATTAAGTATCTGATTTGTATTGGTAGGGAAAAGTAGCAACTAAAACATTATTAAAGGGCTATATCTTTTATACTAAAGCCATAGAACACTGTTCTATTCACAGATGAGTCACGTTTTCGTATTGTCGGGTCTGATGGACTTCAACTTGTCTGGAGAAGAGAAGGAAAACAATATGACGACATACCAATCACTGGAGTGTACCTAGTGACGTGGATTGAGGAGGCAACCACAGAATATCACATACAGAGGAACCTGAATGCTTAACGTGTTAAAACCCCACGTAATTCTCTTCCTCAGAGACTACCATGATGTCACTGTATTGTAGCTGGACAATGCTTATTTGCACTCTGCACGTATCCATGCAGAATATGTTGACGTAATGCTACGACCACCATACTTACCACTGCCTACACTCCACTGAACATATATGGGATGAGGTGGGCTACAACACTTCCAAATATTACAAAGAGAGCAGATAACAGTTGATCCAGATATTGCAGGACAAGTGACATGGGATTCTTCAATATAGAACAAGATATCTGGTGGCCAGTAGTCTCAATATATTACCACAGAACAGATATCAGCTGATCCAAGTATTGCAAGACGATTGGCATGAGATTTTTCAACACAGGATAAGACGTCTGGTAAGTAGCATGAGACGTATGGCCATAGCACGGTTTCTACACCCCCATTATTGAACAGAAAAAACTACAAAAGACTGGCAGGTGTTTCGGTTTAAATATGTGAGTCCCCATTACTTAAAAACAGAGATAACCAGGGTTGCTCATGGTATTCTCTTCACCCCACTCATGAGTTTGATATTTTGGTCATGCAACCCGAAAAAAAAATAGAATAAAATAATAATATAATAATAATAATAAACAAAACAACCATTTCTTGAATTTCACTTGAGAAATTCAACGTAACATAACAACAGTTATCAGTTATATACTTTACCTCAAATTTCAGATTCATCCACAGTTTATGGTAGATGAGTGAACACTAGATATAATATAAAATTGTAGGATGGATAAAGGTATATTATATTCTTCACCTGAACATCATCTTTTATTTATTTATTTTATTTTGTTAGTTTGTATTCTAATTCCTCTCCATAAGATGTTGGAACTTTATAAATTTAGATATCTTTGTATCTAACATTTTACCTCATTTAAATGTATATTGCTGAAAATGGAATATTTAAAACCATTCTAGTATTAAATGTCTCAGAGTCAAATGTTTATATTACTATTGTGCTTTTATTCATCATCCTTAAAACAATTCTATCAGTTCATATTTCATGTTACAGAGATGAAGTAATTAATTGGTACAATAATCTACTTAGAGAAACAAAACTTAAAAGTTACTAAAGTTATTAATTACTTTTGAACTTTGTACAGTTGATGCAATTTTTCAGTAACAGTTTTTTGGTTTTTGTTATTAATATCTATAACACTGTTTATTGTATGTTTATATTAATATCTATAACACTGTTTATTGTATGTTTATATTAATATTTATAACACTGTTTATTGTATGTTTATATTAATATCTATAATACTGTTTATTGTATGTTTATATTAATATTTATAATACTGTTTATTTTATGTTTATATTAATATTTATAAAACTGTTTATCGTATGTTTATATTTATATTTATAAAACTGTTTATCGTATGTTTATATTTATATTTATAACACTGTTTATTGTATGTTTATATTAATATATATAAAACTGTTTATTGTATATTTATATTAATATTTATAACACTGTTTATTGTATGTTTATATTAATATTTATGACACTGTTTATTGTATGCTTATATTAATATTTATAACACTGTTTATTGTGTGTTTATATTAATATTTATAACACTGTTTATTGTGTGTTTATATTAATATTTATAACACTGTTTATTGTATGCTTATATTAATATTTATAACACTGTTTATTGTACGTTTATATTGATATTTATACTAAAGATTGTTTAATTAATTAATTTTATTGATTTACTGAAAATGAATTATGTGTAATTCAAAACATTCATTACAGATGTTTACATATGTTGCCGTGGCTCTATTACTTGTTTTGTTAAAATGTTTTAAAAATCAAGTTTTGATTGCTAGAGAAAGTATTTTTATATAAGATTAAAACACGTAAAAATAACACACACATTGCAGTGTTAAGTCACATTGAAAGTATTATAATATAAAACACGTAAATATAACACACACATTGCAGTGTTAAGTCACATTGAAAGTATTATAATATAAAACACGTAAAAATAACACACACATTGCAGTGTTAAGTCACATTGAAAGTATTTTTATATAAAAGACGTAAAAATAACACACACATTGCAGTGATAAGTCACATTGAAAGTATTTTTATATAAAACACGTAAAAATAACACACACATTGCAGTGTTAAGTCACATTGAAAGTATTTTTATATAAAAGACGTAAAAATAACACACATTGCAGTGATAAGTCACATTGAAAGTATTTTTATATAAAACGTAAAAATAACACACACATTGCAGTGATAAGTCACATTGAAAGTATTTTTATATAAAACACATAAAAATAACACACACATTGCAGAGATAAGTCACATTGAAAGCTTCCTAATTATTTATTTAAACCAACAAGTTCCACTGTACACACTAAACACAAATTATCACATCATAATAACCCCTCAACTTGAGTATATTTTGTACTGATAACATAAACACAGTCAAATAAGTCTTAATATAATATTGTGTAGCAGGTAAACTTTTATAATCTAGTTGTTATTGCTGAGTCACAGAAACAGAAATAAGTGTCATGATATCTACGTCAGTCTGTAGACATGTGATATATGAAGATATAATTTAAAACACTTAATGTTTAAAATTCATATTTTAACTACTGTTTTAGTAAACAGTATTTAAATCGACATAAGCCATTGAAGCTTATAAACAAAAATAAGTCAGTGTGACAAATCTTATAATGTAGTTTATCTTATAATAATTGTAAGTTTCAACCTAAGTTAAACATCCAAAGTATAATAATACAAAGTGTTGAGTGGTTTATGTTACAACAATTTTTAATACACAAATCAGTGAGTCATGTGTAACCACAGTTGATATAAAATATTATAAAACTGACTTTCCTTTGTTCTAGAGAACCTGTATTTTGTAAAATACAATCACATTTGAGTTCTGATACATGTATGTATATATATATATATATATATATAATTACTATTTACAAATTAATCTTTAAATTTAAATTTCAGTTACTTGTCTTAAAACACAGAACAATAAATAAATAAAATAGAAAACAATGATATTCTCTGTTTACATAATTAGTACTCACATGTCACAATCTGCTAAGCCTTTTGAGTTGTGAAAGTGTAATATGTAAAACAAAATGATTGTTTCATGTCTACAATAGAAAAATGAGTTTACTGATGAAGATACTTTATAAAAACAGAAAAATCACGTAAGAGAAATTCTGATGTTTTGATTGGTTATAAACATTTCATACAATGAAGTAAGTACATGTGAACAAACATTTCCAAAGACAGAAGAGATGGGCAGGACCAACTTGTTTGATTTTCTAAACATGTCTTGGAAAATAGATAAAATAGAAGGTCCTTGTTTTATATTATACCTTGTTAATATTGGTAATTTGAAATTCTATTTCTTAAGGAACTATGGATTTTGCCTTTCAATGTCACAAACATATAATTTAAGCCAAATAATCATTCAGTATGCTACACAACACACAAAACTGAATATTTAGAAATCTATTTTAATACTAACATTTGAAACATAGATCTTAGGAATATGTAATGTTTTCAGTGTTCATGACAGTATCAGCCTGTAGGATGTTTAATTTATTTTGAAAATCTGTTTTCAAGTACAACAAGTAACTATCTACAAGAAGATTTATACATGTATTTTATACAAATATCTTTAGTAGTATGTATCAATGTAAAGTTAAATTAAAATAATGTTACTTATAAATACTGTACCAAAAACAGTTCTAGAATACATTAATTTTTACTTTATAATGTGCTTGTACCAATGTACACACGTGGTGAAGGCTGTAACTATACAGATTGATTCAGTGTCAGATTTACAAGTCATATCCAAAGAAATAGTTATTTTTCTACAGACTTTATGAACTATTATGAAAAAATAATTGTGTGTGGAATGGGTAACAAAAATATTCAGTTTAAATAGTGTTACAGATTTTATAATAAATGTTTAGCATACTTAACGAAATATTCTCAACATACAGAACAGATACTGAAATAACAAACTCAAAGTTCTATAAAGTGAAAAACACTATAACTCAAGCACTTTCAAAAGGTGAATCTTCCTTCTTCAGGAACAAACTGGGAATCAAAATTAGCTTTAGTATTGAGTCTGTGTTTTTATGATTCAAAGTTCTATATTAATGGTTTTAATGATTGTTCAGTATTTTGCTAAAATTGTTACAGTTTATCCACATTTCTTTTAAAACTACATTAGTATGTAGAAATGTAAGCATCTGTTGCTTCTCTTTGGTAAAATTTGTACATATCATCAGAACAAATAATTGTCGTACCTAGATTTATTAAACAAACAATAATACCAGTATGTAGAACTGTAAGAATCTGTTGCTTCTCTTTGGTAAAATTTGTACATATCATCAGAACAAATAATTATCATACCTAGATTTATTAAATAAACAATAATACCAGTATGTAGAACTGTAAGAATATATTGGTTCTTCTTAATAAATTGAGTGTTTATCATTTGAACAAAGAATTAACACAACTTGATCCAACAATCAGTCTTTAGTGAAAGGAAACTTCAAAGTTATTACTACAACAGCTTCATGACACTTGAATAATGTTATGTTATTCATTAGTTTATTTTGTACATTCTGTTGATAAATTGTAAATCTGACACTGAATCAATCTGTATAAATTATCATGAAGATACTGAACCAACCTGACCTAACATGTGTACCTCAGTAAATAGTATGGCTGTGATACATTTGTCACTGAGGTAGTGACAGTGACTTATTATAACATTATGTTCTAATTTCAATAAAAACTGGTACTATCTATTTATTTTAACTTTTCCTGAACACAAAACTATGTAATCAGAGTTAGTTATAAATAAGTAATAAGTGTGTTGAATTGATATAAAATATGTTGTGAACCAATTTAATAAAGTTATTTACTGATATATTTTATAACATATTCAGTGTATTTTACACTAAGATTCTGATAACAAGCATATCAAACTGTAACAATGGAATAAAAACTAATCAATTTAAAACATCTGATTACATTTATCACAAATATAAAGTGTTAGTTGAACTTAAAATGGTAAACTGACTCTGATTTACAGTCTTGTTCTCAGATTTTACTCACTATTTGTATCACATTACAATTAGTAGTGAGTATAAATATCTACTGACAATACTGTTCACAAAAAGTTATCATTTGATAACCCTATAGATACAACTATAGTATAGAGATATTTGGATGTTTGAATACTGGTTTAAATAATTGTTAATGTTACATAATAAATAACTTTTATTTTATAATGTTAATAAAGACTATAAACACACACATGGGCTCATTGCAAAACTATAAAGGTTACCTAACAATAAAAATTAGAATGAATAATTTCAAATATGAAAGAAACTAAAGAATGACTAAAAAGTAGCATAAATGGCCACAAACATTCACAAGAACATGTTTACAACAACAGAAATTAGCATTATCAGAAGTTAACATATACTGCAAAGTTGTGTATATAGTTCAGAAGTAATCATTAAACATCTCGACCTGAACAAGTTATAGCAATGTGAACTCAATGTGTACTTGTTTTTCTTACCATTCTGGAGAACTTTCCAGCACTTTAGCAAACAATAAAATAAAATAATAGATGTATAAACTTTTTATAATTGTAGATCTCTCAAGAAATATATTTTGTCTACAAAGTTTATACAAATACTTATAGAATACCAAGAAAGGAAACCTCAAACTCTCTGTATGTTTCACAAAGTTTATACACGTACTTGTATAATACCAAGAAAGGAAACCTCAAACTCTCTGTATGCTTCACAGATGATACCAGCTTGGGTAACTTGGAGACCTCAGCCCTAACTTAAAATGTATCCTCCATTATGGCTGAAATAATTACTATTTCAGATACAGTAAAATGCATTATAAAGTGAACACTTATACATGTATCTGTATTTTATAAACTATATCAGATATACACAACTGTTAATCATATCATTTACAGTAACAAATATTGAAAGTTGCTCATAAAATTCAAATAATAATAATGGTGTTTAGTTTGAAACTGTTAATTCTTCCTAATAAAAACATATAATGTTAAATTTTCCAGAATTATATATCTTTAATAAATGTTAAACACTTACAGCTTAATTATGTCAGACACGAATCATGTAACATAATAGAAATAATGTTTTCTATCAATGTAACCACACTAATTTCACAGTTTCTTTATCCACCTACATTCACCTGTCAATACTTAACATTTCCAGTGTCTATAGGTACTAAAATCATGCTGATAAATTCATTTATGTGTTCAAACAAGTTTCTGTGTACTTCACAAAACTAACAATATTTATACCAAAGGATATCACATCACCTCAAACAAACTGGAAACTGCGATTGGAAGTACAGTATATAAAAACTTGTACACTTAACATTATCATAGTCTGTTCTTCTCCAGAAATAATCCAGAGTGAGACATAATTATCTGAATGACTCACCTTAAAAGAAACCAGCCTAACGGGCTCAATTACTTTCTGGCATATTTTGTGTTATGAATCTTATAATACATTGTTTGTTAATACTAAAGTGCATTTCATAACTAAATTTGAACGTTTACAGTTTGAAACATTATAGTAGCTAACTCAGTTTATTTTAATCAACACCAGCAGTACTTAACTTTGTCATTTTATTAAAGGAAAACAACAAAAAAGTAAACATTAAATAATCAAATATGAAACAAAATGTGGGTGACGTGTTACAAGGGTGAGTAATAAATGTAAAACATTCCAGATACACTGTATTCTAACACAGATGCAAACAACTACAATATGTGCTTAACTATTACAATTTATCAATATTTTACACAGTTAAGTTGTAGTTTTAACTACATTATATTGATAACTTCTTCATGTGTAATATGTCAATACTACAGACTTTAATTTTCTCTAGACTTTGTGGACATCAAGTAGATGTTTGTTAGGTATAACCTTAAAAGAACCATACACGGATGTAAAGAATAATTTTATAGTTACTGGTTATGAAGAAGTATTATATCAAAAACATGTGTATTTATTATATATAGAAAATTATAAAGACAAACTGTTGTATAACCAGGTAAGAAGCTGGATTAAGTAAGGATTTGTACAACTTGATAACTAGCTGGATTAAGACAGGATTATGTGTAATCTGATGGAAGCCTGGATTAAGATGGGATTATGATATTTTGATGACAGGTTTTATTATGAATAAATTTAAGGATTCAGGTCTAGGATAGAATATAAAAGAATGTATTTTACCCATTAACTGCTAATTTGCCATCTTGGGTACAGTTTCCCTCCGACAGTTGAATGAATGTTATACACGGTGCACAACTTTCAAAAATTCTGCATGCATTTAAACAATCATAGGCAATGAATGAACATTAATGTATTATTTTAAATATAACAGGACTTATAAAAATAATGAAAACATGTACTTATCACTGTATTCTACAAACGTATAATGAGCCTGTCCACAAGACCTTTCTTAATAGGTTGTTTGGTTTTTCATATACTACTGAATGTCACAGCTGGTAACAGTTTATAACCAAGACTTGGTTCTGTTGAGTTGTAGTTGGTTGAGGATAATTAGATTGATCCATCAGTGAAGCATCGAGAAAGTTGCCTTCTTCTTTCCATTGGATGAGCAAGCTCTTGACAAGTTCATATAATATTCTCAGGATGCATAGCATTGCTCTTCAAACACAAATCCTTTCCAACATTTCTACTTGTTTATCCTGAAGTCTTGTGAAAAGTTGAGAAGAAAAGTTTGAAATTTTACAGATCTGTCAAGGTTTCAACAAAATATATGTTTATACACAAACACACACATATATACACAAACACACAGATATATACACATATTACATTACACAAAACTATCACACCTAACAATGCAGCAGTCAAATACTTAATTATAACCATAAACAACTGCTTTCATTCATTTGTCCTTTAGCTGACCACCGTGTTAGGGTTCCGTCATGCAAAAACATAGATACTGATAGAACTATCAAGTTATAAACACAAATCTACAAAAAAACTATTACTAATGTCAAACATTAAATAGTAAATCAATCATGACTTAATAATGTCGTATACGTATATGTTGCACAGTTGTACAAAATGTTGGTTGTTATAGAAATAATGAGAGAAAAGATAAATTTCTATAATTTGGTATCCCACTTTTAACAGATACCCTTAGTAATTACTTGTTTTGAGAGCACAACTTCTCCAATACGCAGTTTAGGATCAAGGTAAATACCCCATTGGCGGCAAAAAGTGCATGCAAACGGTTTTAGACAGAGAGAAGTTAAAGCCGTTTGATGTGGTCCACTTCAGTAAACGATTGAGGGCAGTCTGTAGTGGGTGCTCAATATACCTCATGTTTTATTATTGACAGAGATGTGAAAGTCTTCGACATAAAGCTTGTTTGCAACAGTAAGAGGGAGTTCTTCAGTGATGGCATTAATCTTTATACTGAAAATTGTGACACTCAAAAAGAACGGGAAAGTGTTGAACTCACACGAACGTGGAATCTCCTGTCCATTAAAAAAATCGTAATAAAAATGGACAAATGGCCACATAACCCATATATATGGAGGTCTTACAAAATGCCATACCTCCATGATATATTATAAGCATTGTCAATGTCAAAGAATATTGATGCAAGATGTTGTTGTTTGACAAAGGCTTCTCTGATTGACAGTTCAAGTCAAATTAGGTGGTTGTGGTGAAGTGAGGTCATCAGTACCCACACTGGGTGGGTGAGAGGAACCAAACGAGACGAGCATTAACCCTCCTCTAAGGTCATGCAGAGACAGCTCTCTCATCAAAGCAATTGAATGGCAGAGTGAAGGAGTCTTGGGATCTTTCCCAGGCTTAGAGAAAGGAAGAACAATAGCCTGGCACCAGGCATCAGGAAAAACATTCTCCTGCCAGATCCAGTTAAAAAACAATCAGAAGAATAGCAAAAGAAGCAGGAGATAGATGGCACAGAATTTCATAGCGTTCATCATCAGGTCCAACCGATGTACTGTCAGACCGATGAAGAGCCAGTTTGAGCTCCACCAGCGTAAATGGACGATTATAGTTACAGAAACAATCAGCTCAAAAGGAAATAGGTGATCACTCTGCTCGAGTCTTGATGGCTAAGATGGAGGAGGAAGAAGTAGAAGTGCTAGATACCCAGCAAAAGCTTTCATCTAGAGAATTGGCGATGCTCTGGTTATCAGCTACATCCTGGCCATCAGAGAGCAAGATTGAGAGGGGGACAGAATTATATTGTTCACTGACCCTTCGAATCTTATCCCATATGACTTTGGAGTCAGTGGTAGAAGATATGCTGGTTGTTAACTTAATTCAAGATTCCTTCTGGCTTCAACGTGTTACCCACCGAAGATGTGCCCCCCCCCCCAACCTGCTGGAAAGCGATGTGGTGCAAAAGTGTGGGATACCAAAGAAAAGTATCTCAGGCCTGTTTTTGAACCTTCCATGCCATGTGGCAGGCAAGATTCCACCACAGATTAGTATATTGTGGAAAACGTGTCAAGGTTTTAGGAATACATTGAGCAGCTGCTTATATAATACAGTCAGTTACTGCTGCCACAGATTCGTTTATTGTGGGCTTACAGACGATGGTAGGATCAAGTTTTGCAAGAGCAGTGAAAGAAGGCCAATTTGCTTGATTCAGCTTCCACCAGGGCACGTGGGTCGGGTGACAGTGACCATATCTTGTCTTTCTCAAAATGATTACTGCCTCATAGATTATTGCCAACCCTCCATGAAAAATGGGAGAATAGTGAAGGGGAGCAAATTAAGAGATCAATAGCAGTAAAGGACTGACTAGGTGCATGAAAATAAGTAGAAGAACCAAAAATGAAAAGAGAAAGGTTGTGATCAGAGAGAATACACTCTATGGAGTGACCTCTCCTATAAGTATCAGCACTTTTCCAGTGGGGATGATGTCCATTAAACTCCCACAGGATTAAAAAGGGAGAGAGTAACCATTCAATGAGAGAATCAAGGGCTGATTGATCATAGGTCTCTCCAGGAAACAGGTAGATAGAACAAACAGTGATGGTATGACACAAGGTAACATGGATGGCTATGGCCTCCAAGGGTGTGTTGAGTTGCAAACACAGGGTGGGCACATGCTGATAAGCCAACAGTGCCACTCTTCCATCCCATAGCCTGTCATTTCTGTACAAAGAAAACAATTGAAAGATGATTGTACTGGCAGGTTTCAGAAATATTTCATGTAAAGAAAGACATACAGGATGGTAAGAAGCAATTAGTGATTTGGTGTTATTCATATTAGAACATAAATCTCGACAACAGTTCCACTGTATCAAGGTGGTCATTTTTATTTATGTGTAGGTAGAGTTGGGTGGAAAACCCTTTTGTTCACGATCATGTCTTTTTTACACTGTCTTTATTCAAGGGAGATCTATCGACCTCGATGGATCCTGCCTTGGGTCGATTGGGCAGGTCTTTGCTGTTGGAAGAGGATTCCAGCGACTGAGGACGTGAACAAATGATCGTTTTGCATCGTGAGGTGGGAGAAGAAGATGTATTGAAGAAAATGCCTGAACCCAGAACCAAAGGAAGTGGATCTTGGGGTTTGCTGGAATGTATGTCAGGGACAAAGATGGATGTTGAAGTTGATTCATCAACATTTTTTAACCATGGAGGTCAAAAGACTTTTCTTTGGTTTGAGAACGATTTTTTTTGGAAGCATAGAGAGATCCGTCTGCGCTCCCACTGTAGTAGTGGAATGAAGTGCAGTAGCATCCATTCAAGATAACATGGCGGACAGCAGCTTTCGAGCCTCAGGGTAAGTAATGTTATGAATTGTTTTCAAATGCTGCACCTCTTTTTCTTCCAACCATTTAGCACAAAAACAAAAGTAGGGCAGGTGAGAGCCATTGCAATTGATGCAATGAAGGTCCTTTTCATACTCACAGGCATTGTGGTCCTTGGCATTGCAACAAGTACAAGTCAAGAAACCACGATGTGACAACCTTTGAGTGACTGAAGTGCTGACACTGGAAACATCTGAGAGGGTTTGGAATGTATGGCTGTACCCTGCAATTAAGATAACCTGCCTTGATGGTGGCAGGTGGACGTGGTGATGTAAATGTCAGAATGAGGATATTGGTAGGTATAGTAATTCCATCTTTGCAAGTGGAGATATGTCTTACTGCAGAAACTCCTTGGATGGAAAAACTAGCAAGAATCTCAGAGTCAGGGATGTTCTTCAAATCCCTCTCAACAATAACTCCTTGTGACGAATTCAAAGTAGCATGAGGTGTAACCTCAATAGGTACATCCCCCAATCACCTTTGAATGCAAGAGGAGTTCACTGTGTTTAGATGTGGATGTTTCCACCAATATGTCACCAGATTGAAGCTTCCTTACTAACTTTGGAGAGGTAGCAAGTCCCTCTAGTCCCTTCTCAATGAAAAAGGGAGACATTTTCCCTAAAGGTTTGTCTGAAAGAGAATATTGTATAAGAAAATTGGGTACCACAGATGTTGGAGATTGCTGCTCGGAATCTTCAAGGCATGGTCGTTTAGCTATGGAATACTTTTCCACTATTTTATTTAAGATTTTATTTAGAAAATCCATAATAAAAAAAAGGAATATTTCAGTGCCCACTGACCCCACCCACCATGGAGCCCTACGAGGGGATGCACTACAATGCCAAAGAAGGACACTGCAGCATCACCAGGGTTTCGTGAGCACTACACTCATACACCAGCATCAGATGATGTCCACAACACCTGTGGACTTTGTGGTGATCAAGTAGATGTTTGTTAGGTATGACCTTAAAAGTACCATACATGGATGTAAAGAATAATTTTACAGTTACTGGTTATGAAGAAGTATTATATCAAAAACATATGTATTTATTATTTATAGAAAATTATAAAGAAAAACTGTTGTATAACCAGATAAGAAGCTAAATTAAGTGAGGATTTGTATAACTTAATAACTAGCTGGATTAAGACGGTATTATGTGTAATCTGATGGAAGCCTGGATTAAGACGGTATGGCCTTAAAAGTACCATACATGAATGTAGAGAATAATTTTACAGTTATTGGTTATGAAGAGGTATCATACCAAAAACATATGGTTTTATTATCTATAGAAAATCATACAAGGCATATTTTTTATTTTTTGTTGCATTTTACAGAATTTATCCTACTTTTTATATAAACGTTTATTGGCTTATAACTTTTAGATATCTGACCTTTGACCTTATCATACGGTAATTTCCACTGTTCTAAGGCTTGAATAAAATTGAACCACAAGATGACAGACCACAGACAGTTTGTTCTTGAGTAGAAAAAGAAATGAAAAGGATTCTCAACTGAGTGTCCTACAGACAAACAAGAAAGATAAAATACAAGGGCCTACTTACTTTGTAGTTCCACATTCATATCTAAAGTTTATAAAATACTTTTATACTGTTCAAGTAACTTCATTATCTCAATTAATTGATTCTAATAAAAAAGTCCAAAATAGAAATTTTACAATTAAGAAAAAAAACACTGTTTACTTAGTGTTGTCTGACAAAATGTCATGCCACATTGGCTGATGTGGATTTACAATGTTTTTTGTGTGTTGACAAAAAGCAGAAGGCAGGAAACAAAGCTCATAACAAACCT
Source organism: Tachypleus tridentatus (assembly GCF_004210375.1). Taxonomy (NCBI): domain Eukaryota; kingdom Metazoa; phylum Arthropoda; class Merostomata; order Xiphosura; family Limulidae; genus Tachypleus; species Tachypleus tridentatus. Next base: position 19,696,515 of record NC_134828.1, on the reverse strand, counting down.
AGTATCACTGCAGATGACTGGTGTAATATAATAAAACACTGGATGTTACATTTAACTCTCCAGAAATTTTAAAATATATTCTGTTTCTGATTTACTAGAAGTAAATATACTACAATAAAATATCTTAAATTCAAAATTCCGTACCAAATTTTGTAGATTTACAGAATAATAATAATGCACAAGATAAAAGCAGATACTGAAATTAACACTTCCATGAGTGTTAAATCAATATGTAACCATTAATGTACAGACACAACAAAACTCACAGTACCTAATGTAGATTTCAGTGTACACGTCCTTTGTTAACATAAAAATGAGAATTTTAAATTAAGGATGTTTAATAAACTTTCATTCATAAATACAACAAGTAAAATAAGTGACTGCTTATAATGTAAAGTGGTTTTCATGTTAAAATAAATATACTTTTCTTATTGTCAAAATTTTCAAACTTCATTTGCATAACTATTAAAATTTTCAAAATAAATACAAAATGTTTTTCTTTAGAAACACTTTACATTGTGTCTGTTATTTTGTCTACCATTACTCTATTCTGTATTAGACTGACTCTGTTACCACTACGTAAGAGTATCAAATAAATCTCTATATCTGCTACTCCAGATTCTATGTTATTTGGAACACTGTTTCTCACAGATTTCTGTTTTTCTACTTCTGTCTATATTTTAAGTTTTTTCCATTTCATCCATCAAAAAGATTAATGAAAATATTTTTCCTCAAAAATATCCCCAGCTGTATAAAAACTTAATTTCAAAGAAACAATAACCATCTATATTGAGAAAAACATCATATCACACAGTAACAAAAAACTTAAGTTCAAATTACTGAAGTAAGTCATAAAATAATAAATATATTTCTTGTATTTGTTTATCTCAATCTAAATGTAACTGAAACAATAATTCTATAAAATTAAACAATATGGTCATTTCCTCTTTGAGTTTACTTATTGTTCATAGATTTCTGATGAAATAACACCTGTTCTGTAAGAATCATAATCAGATTACTGTCATCTTATTGGAAGTTTCTTAAGACAGTAATAATTAAAAACTTCTTAACCCTAAAATCTATGATATGCTTCCACTCAGTTTGCTGCCCAGAATGTCCACATACTGCAAAAGAAATTTTGTTTGTAACAATACTCAATTATAGAGAACTAGCCCACAAAGCTGGGAGAAACTAAATAATTTCTATTTAAATTACAGAAGCACCTTAGCAGTAATTAGTGGAATTAATTGTAATATTGACATGGGCATCCCAAGAAATTTGTAGAGAGGGGACAGACTAGTGTGAGATTATGAATTGAATATAAATTCATACAGATATGTTGAATAAATAAATAAATAAATAACTTCTTCACTTTCCAGATAGGAGCAAGATGTAGTTTTGATAACTTACACAAAATTAGGGATTCTGTACACAACACACTATTAGAATAATCAGCAATGTGATGTATAAACAGTTTAAAAATATGTTTAAAAAGTCAATATGGTAAAGTAATGTATTTTTACAAGTTAGGGTTAATCATCCATAGAAAGATTATCCAGTTTATCTTTCAACAGAATCCTGAGAATCCCACAAGATGTCATACAAAATATCAGAACTAGTTTTAAACTGTGTTCAAAAATTCAATAAAAACCAAATAAAACAAAAGGAGAATTTAAATGATTATAGTGAAACCTGTCAGTTTGATATATCAGGTCAAACTTTACTTCTCTTATTTTCATCTTTCACAGAAATACAAGTTTTTCATTCTTTTGTATTACCCAGGTACTCTTTTTTCCCCTCCATTACCACAGATAGTAAACTATAGTCTCAAACAGTATCAGTCCATCATGGGAAAAACAAAAAATCAAAGTATGAAGAACCCAAATCTGAGGATTGATTTGTCAAAAGAAAAGTTTAAGAGGTTATGTAAACAGTAATGGAACATTGAGACCAAGTAACATGTTACTTTATGTAAACAGTAAGGAAACATTCAGACCAAGTAACATGTTACTGTATCTAACAGTAGGGAAACATTCAGACCAAGTAACTTCATCCTCTTGTTATCCTTGTCCTGATATTTTGATTCTTTCTTCCCAAGGCTGTAACAGAATTTTGTTGGGTTAACAAGATAGTACACAATTCTTCAACTCATTACTTTCATATTATTATAATTTTTAAAGTGGAATGAAATGTCTGTAATAAGACGTTGGAAGACAAAGATTTATATGTATAATAAAGTGATTTAGTTTGGAAACAACATCCTATATGTTGTGATACATTCATCTTCCTTCTTCAGATATTACACATGTGGTATGACATGTAATCATTTTATTATGCACATAAATCATTATTTTCCAAATTATTATTATATTATCATAATGTGCTTTCTGACTTGAGTTTAGATCTTTGAAAGAGAAGTGAAATGAAGCAGATATGGAGCTCACGTAAATGTCTGTTTTTCTCAGAAAAATTAACTTATGTTTAGCAAAACTGTGCCTGATTGTAATCATTAAATGTAACACTAATTATCTAACTTAAAACACAAGTTGTTTTTGTTCAGGTGATGTTAGTTGAGTCTAGTAGTTAAATTATAAGTTGTTACCCAGTTGATGTCATAAGTTTCTAAATTTAGATACAAGTTTTTCACAAAACCTCTACACAACTATCTGTTATAAATACTGAGTTTAGTGGCATCCTAAGCCTCATCAACTGTAAATACACAACTATCTGTTATAAATACTGTGTTTAGTGGCATCCTAAGCCTCATCAACTGTAAATGTGGAATATTCAGAATTATTTTATCTCATTAATGACACTTTTATATTGAATGAATTAAAAACATCTTAACTTACAAAAGAATAAAATGTTTGAATCAATTTATTAAAAACCTTTCTTATATCAAACTTTGAAACAGATTCATGTTTTGATGATTAAAGAAGACAGTCTGTATGTTCTTGATACTGGTAGTTATACCATTTTTCTGCCAATTACAATAGTGTATTGTGATAACAATTAAAGTTAAAAATAACATATTTCAAATTTATCACAAGATCATTTTACACAGAGGTTAAAATGTATGTAAAAATTTAAAGATGACACAGAGTATGTGATTTACACTAAATCATATAACAGCTATACTTTAAATATAATTTTAGGATTGTTATATACAGTTAACATAAAGATTCTGACTCTTCTTTGCTCTGTTTCTAAGAAAGTGGTTTACAGACTGATGTAGGCTTAGGTAAGAATCAAAAGCAAAATTACTGAAAAACAAGAAATGTTTGAAAACCACATAATTCTTAAGCTACAACTTTAGTTAACAAAGTATAAAGTGAATATTCTGATGAAAAACAAAATCTCACCCTTCTTTAGCTATCTTTATGCAGCATTGGAAGATTACCAAAGTAATTCACCAGAGTATTTGGCAATGTTAAATGAATACTTGATGCAGTATAAATATAAAAATGCAAGATACAAGTGTACCAATGGAAGGTGGAAATTAGGGCCCACCGAGATCGCAGTAAAATGTGGTTTATATATACAGCAAATCTGTTGTTGTTTTTTAATTTAACCCAAAGTTACACAAGGGCTATCTGCATTAGTCATCCCTAATTTACAACTGTAACGTTAGAAAGAATACAACTAGTCATCATCTCTTACTGCTAACTCTTGGACTGCTCTTTTACTGGACCCAATATGGTAGACAGAACACCGAGACTGTGTTAGATAATATGCATGAGTTTCTGTTGTACAACATACAGAGTAGAAGATAACTTGAGTAAAAACACATTATAAGCTTGTGTCTTATTAAAGACTATATATTGAGAAGTTTTGAGATTATAATGATGCATGTGATATGGTACATGCAAGACCCACAGAAATGTCCTTGATCAATACCAGAAGGTATTATTTATGAAGCAGTTGCTAAGCAAATGCCCGAGTAGAGTACAGAAGGTAATGTGTGAATGTAATAACATTTGTGAATTTTTATTTTTGTCTGTATAACTTGTTTTGAGTATTTTTTAGTTAAAACACACATATAAATCTATTTTGTATAAAAGGGTATGCTTTTGACATAGTGTTTTCTAAACAGATCACTTGTTTACTCAGACAGTTACTCTAAACTTGTTGTAGAGTTACGTTTTATCATGTGCCCCAGATTAAAAGGTATGTACTTTTTTGATTTTCTAGAATTGGTGTGAAAAAATGGACATTTCCAGAACATTAGGTTACCCAAGTTTACTGTATCTGTCAGTCTTGAAATATCATCACTGTAAAAGAAACATTGTTACAGTAAAGTATACTGGTAGATGCCAATAAACTTGATAAAAATTATTGTATTTTGATCGGATTAACATATCTTATGACAGGAAAAACGTGTGTATATCCTTATTAGGGTTTCAAGAAGAACAGAAACGAAAGACAGTTCAAACGAGGTTGTTTTGAAAGAAGGGCTAACCATAAATGAATATCAACCAGAATTATCTACCTTCACTATGTTATTCAGGCAAAATAGTAAGCCAACAGTGGGATTAACAGTTGAAGGACGACTATCATTTCCATAGGGAACACATAAAGAGGTGGTGCAGTAAATGTTTTGGCAGCTATTTCTCGTGGTGAAAAAACTGCTCTTTATATCCTCCAGCAAATTTGTCAATGAGACCTCCTCCTAACATCGCATGTATTTAATATTTTGAATATATGCTAGATTAAAGTTGAACAATAACTTTGTGTTCCAGTGTTGTAATAAAAAGCCAGAACAGGCTTATCAAAAACGTTTACATGTTGCCAGTGTCCTATCTGTGAACTGGCTAGATATTTTGCCTAAATAATATACTGAAGGTGGATAATTCTGGTTGATATACATTTATGGTTAGCCCTTTTTTCAAAACAACCTCGTTTGAACTGTCTTTGGTTTCTGTTCTTCTTGAAACCCTAGTAAGGATGTGATCACGTTATTCCTGTCGTAAGATACATTAATCTTATCAAAATACAATAATTTCTATCAATAGTTATCAACATCTACCAGTATACTTTACTCTAACAATGTTTCTTTTACAGTGATGATATTTCAAGATGGACAGATACACTAAATTTGGGTACCCTATTGTCCTGGAATTGTCCATGTTTTCATACCAATTCTAGAAAATTAAATAATTTTACCTTTTAACCTGGGGCACATGATGAGGCATAACTCTAAAATTTAAAGTAACTGTATGAGTAAATAAGTGATCTGTTTAGAAAACACTATGTCAAAAGCATACCCTTTTATACAAAATAGATTTGTATGTGTGTTTTAACTAACAAATACTCAAAACAAGTTACACAGACTAAAATAAAAATTCACAAATGTTATTGTATTCACACACTACCTTCTGCATTCTACTCGAGCATTTGCTTAGCAACTGCTTCATAAATAATATCTTCTGGTATGGTACAAGGACATTTCTGTGGGTCTTGCATGTACCATATCACATGTATCATTAGAACCTACAATGTTCTCAGTATATAGGCTTTTATAAGACTCCATCTGATCATCTGCCTTTACTCAAGTTATCTTCCACTCTGTATGTTGTACAACAGGAACGCATGCTATATTCTCTAACACAGACTCGGTGTTCTGTCTACCATATTTGGTCGAGTATGACCAGGTGGTTAGCGCGATTAACTGGTATTCTGATCATCGTAGGTTCCAATCACTGTCACACCAAAGAAATTCGTTCTTTTACCTGTGGAAGCGCTACATAGTTACAACCAATCTCACTATTCGATGGTAAAAGAGTAGTAGCGCTTCTATAATTTTGCGTTTGTTTATGTTTGTTTCTTTATTTAGTATATGAGTGTTTTCTATGGTTATGTTGTGTTGTTATGACTTGCAGTGTTCGAAAACGTGTGAAGGTGATCGGGTTTTGACACAAGTGTGTCTTTTGAAAGAGACGCTCATACACATGTGTTCCATTCAAAAACATCTGTCTTACGAAAGTCAAACTTTTGGAAATTTGTCTTCAAATGTTAGTGACATGTTTTTTGTCTGTTTTGTGAAACTTCCGTGTTGTTCAAAATAAATAACTGATAATTTTTAGTAACTAAAATAAAAATACCCGGGTACAAAAGTTAAAAAGTTGACATGGTCTTCAGAATCTGTCAACAAAAAAAGATTTTTAAATTGTTTGTTCAAACCACATTCAGTCAAGATTGTGACGAGTCGGTAACCAAGGTGTCACGTTCTATCTTGGGCTGAGTTAAAATAAAATATACGTCTTACTGACTGCCTGGTTTCAGTCTGTTTATCAGAATATTATAACAAGATATAACAAGAGAAGTTTTTCTCTCTTGTTATTGTTATTTTTCAAAACCAGTTTACGTTGTACACTACTTAACATAAAGATGATCGTGTTTTTAATGTTTCTGTTCTGTTTGTTATGTATTCCACTTTACATAGAGTTGATGGTGTTTGTTATGTTTGTATTCTGTTTGTTGTGTACTTTACTTAGCATAGAATTGATAGTGTTTTTAATGTTTGTATTTTTGTTGTGTACTCCACTTAACACAGTTGATTGTGTCTTAGTGTTTGTATTGTATTTGTTGTGTACTCCACATAACACAGCGTTGATTGTGTTTTAATGTTTGTATTGTATTTGTTGTGTACTCCACATAACACAGAGTTGATTGTGTTTTAATGTTTGTATATTTGTTGTGTATTCCACTTAAGATAGAGTTGATAGTATTTTAATGTTTGTTGTGTACACCACTTAACATAGAATTGAAAGTATTTTTAATGTTTGTATACTGTTTCTTAGGTTTTCCAATTATCATAGAGTTTACAGTGTTTATATTGTTTGTATTCTATTTGTTTTGTACTCCATTTATCATATTGTTGATGGTGTTTTTAAAAGATAGAACAAGTCGTACTATCTTTGGATAGTCGATACAGTGAGTGAGAGTTAATGGCTGCAATAATGGGGTTTCGATTAATAGATGGATTAGTGATGGTGTCTTTGATTAACGGATACAATAACTGATAGTGTCTCTTTCAAGAGTTAATGACCTCCAATGGCACAGCATTATATCTGCGAAAACCCACCATTAAAAATCCGAGTTTCGATAGGTGTGTTAAGCGGAGCACAAAGAGATCATTGTGTAGCTTTGTACTTAATCCATACAATCAATGAATAAAAAATAAAATAAATACCAGCTGGATAAAAGGCTGAAACAAGGTGTTATTTGGGTCAGTGTAATTTATTCATTATTTGTAGGGTTCCGATCTTGATGTAAAAATAAGACCCATGTTTGGCCATTTTACACATTAATTTGATATATTTATCCCTATTTATCCAAACATATATATTTTGTCAGACATGAGGACAATACAATGTGACGGTTAATCCCACTGTTCGTTGACACTAAAGTAAACAAAAAAAGTCATCGGAACAAATGTGAGTAAATTGCACGTCGTAGTTGATAACGAGAAATCCACTTGAAGTTCCATCCGTTTTATGATAAATTACACATTCACAGACATGAGTCATCTAAGTTTTAGGTCCACATGTGTTTTACAGTTGGTCGTTATGTATGTTTATAATTATCGTGTTTTCAACAAATGTACAGCCATATGTAGATATATTGAAGAAGGAACTCACGTTAATATAATTCTATACAGTTGTTGGAACTGTTCTCTTGTTCTAGACAAAATAATATATATAGAGAAATACTGAGAATTTACTTCATTTATTAGATTAACATAATAAAACTGTTTCTCTGAATGATGTTACAAAAACAGTTTATGGATTATCGGTCTCAAACATGAGATGATAGTAAATTCTGGGAGATTTATTTAATTCTAACACTTAGAAAAGCTAGATCCTCTGGTAAATGAAGGTTTTTCAGATATAATTCCCTTCCAGTTGGAGTTATTCAGGTTGTGAAAGAAACAAAAAGACACAGGTCGGTAAATAAAATATCCACAGAACCATAAACTACAATATAACAAAATATTCAAATATGCCATACACTAAACTATAACAAAATATCCACATTACCACATACTAAAATATAATAAAATAACTACAGTACCATTTACTGAAAAATATTAAAATATTCACACTATCATATACTAAAATATAATAAGCTCTTCATGGTATCAGATACTAAATGTAACAAATTATCCACATTACATACTAAACTATAATATAATATCCATTGTAGCATACACTAAAATATACTAAAATATAACCGCAGAACCGTTTACTAAAATATAATACAAAAATACAATTCCATACACTAAAATATAATAAAATATAACCGCAGAACCGTTTACTAAAATATAATACAAAAATACAATTCCATACACTAAAATATAATAAAATATCCACAGTACTATACACTAAAATACAACAAAATTTCCACAGTACCATATACTAAAATATGACCAAATATCCACAGTACCATAAATATAATTTTATAAAATAACCACATTTCAATACTCTAAAATCTAACAAATGATACACAGTACCATACAGTGATTTATAATGATATATCCAAAGTCCGTATTCTAAAATACAACAAAATATCCACCGTATTATACGGTATATAAATTAAGGCAAGAGTATTTAAAAACAAGGATCACTTGAAACAGAATAATGAAATTCAATACAGTTAGAACTCTTTATATCTAATACATGGGACACATAGTGTACGTCTCCGATCTACAAAACCATTTGTGACAACAGGATAATTGATAACCAGGGATGGCAACATGATTTTCTAATGAACGAGGATTCTCCTTCTGACTGTACCAAGGTAAAGATGTAGGTTGTATTTGTGAGCCAAACAAACAGTATTCATGGTTGTAAGATTGAAATAATACTGTAATGTTTACTGTGTAATCTGTAATGGTCAGTGAGTGAACAACAACTAAATAATAACTTAATTTATTATTGTTTTAAAGGTAAGAAATAAGTGTTCAGCTATTGATTTAGTTTTGACTTTTTCTACTATTAGTTTCTCTGAACACATGTTAAACACTTACAGCTATATTTTATTTTTATATCATATTCTGGATGTTCGAGCAGAGTTAACTATAAATCACGAAGATTATGAAAAACAGGAATACGGAAAGAGGAAATTCTTCCTTTCAAGTGTCAAAGACACTGGAAAAGCGCAATCATTATTGTTTATCCCAATATTTCCGCTGACATACGAGACCTGACAAACTACAGACCAATAAGCCTCCACAATTCCACAGGTAAACTAATGTAAAGAATTATAGGTTACAGATTACTGTACCATCTGGAACTCAACTATATGATAAAGGAAATTCAAAACAAAGACAGACACAAAAGACAGACGAGCGATCGCCTTGTGGATTGACTGAAACCATATTTCAAGGATTCAACATGACAGTCGTTACATTTCTTCACGTTAATAAATATTTTGATAGTGCCATAGCATAATGTTATTTTAATTACACTATTTCAAGATCCCTGACACAATAATCAGATGTATTTCGAGCTTTTTCTCAAATAGACGAGCCAGAGTTCGCATACATCAAATGCTTACACGTCCGTTTACTCTTACGGCTGGTGTCCCCCAAGGGTCAGCCCTAAGCCCGCTGTTATAAATTATCCACGTCGTTGGTATACCGTTCCTAGAACTCCCGTATACTCACGCATCGCAATATTTAGACGATGTAGCAGTTTGGAGTACATCGATTGACCTCTCTATTCGTGGCTAGTAAAGTTCAAATTTCGTCGAACCACATAATGACGTGGTGTAACAGGTGGCGTGTATCCATAACAAAACACAAGAAATTATATTTCACAGGAGTTTTAAAAGGAAACAGAAGAATATTACACAGACAAAATTGAATTTATTAAACACTAAGATCAAATTTACTAAATCGATTATATTCCTCGGAGACACTTTCAACATAGCACGAAACTGGACACACCACTTTAACATGGCACTAAACTGGACACACCATTTTAACATGGCACTAAACTGGACACACCATTTTAACATGGCACTGAACTGGACACGCCATTTTAACATGGCACTGATCTGGACACACCATTTTAACATGTAACTGAAGTGGACACACCATTTTAACAGAATTTCTAATTCAGCGAAACAACACGTAACCTTAGACAGATCAGAAACACCTTATAAAGGATGCTCCCAAGACATCATCATAACCATTTACAAAGCGTTTATCAGGCCTCTCATGTAATATGGATGCATGGTCACTTGCACCACGTCCAGTGGCCTCAGGAAACGATTAAAGAATATACAATACCAGATAATAAACGTGGCATATCGCCTACCCCTTAAAATTCTACTCCATGTTAGTGAGAAAATATTCAGCTAAAAAATTCAAGCTCAATGCTAAAACACACTAACTCGACAATTCCCAGCAATGGATGAAACACTACACACATCCCCCAGTCTTCTTGTTACTTATGTAATACCTAGAGCCATAATCGTACATGTTTGTATATTGTTTTTACATCTTTTACAAAAAAAGGAGCCGTAACTTCTGTCGTACAGCTCAGGCACTCCAGGGAATAATTAGAGACAGACAAGTAAAAGTTGGGTTCTTCTGTATCCCCTACATCAAAATCTTATCATAGGATCTTCGCATCCACCTCCGGCCCTGAAAGATCCTGATTCCCACATCAGCCGTTGAAGGGCTCTGAGACCCACATCAGCCGTTGAAGTGCCCTGAGTCCCACATCAGCCGTTGAAGGGCCCTGAGACCCACATCAGCCGTTGATTCCTGTAATATTCACACATCGGGTCTGTTGTTGGTTTTTCTGGGGTTGCTGGCTTGCCAGCCTTTCTCAAGTGTAATTCAAGAAATGGTTGTTTTGTTTAGAATTATTATTATTGTATTATTTTATTATATATATATTTTTTCGGGTTGCATGATCAAAATACCAAACTTATGAGTGGGGTGAAGAGAAAGAAATTTTCTGACAACCCTGGTTATCTCTATTTTTAAGTAATGGGGACTCACATATTTAAACCGAAACACCTGACAGTCTTTTGTTGTTGTTTTTTTTGTTCAATAATGTAAACAAAGAGTTCCATGGTCATACGTCTCATACTGCTTATCAGACGTCTTATCCTGTATTAAAAAATATACTGCCAGTCGTCTTGGAGTACATGGGTAAGCTGATATCTGTTCTTTGGTAATCTCTGTAGATTACTGGCTACTAGATGTCTTATCCCATATTGAAGACTCTTCTGCCACTCGTCCTGCTGTATTTGGATGAGTTGTTATCTGTTCTGTGGTGATCACTGAAGACTACTGGTTACCAGATGTCTTGTTTTATATTGAAAAATCCCACGCCACTTGTCCTGCAATATCTAGATCAACTGTTATCTGCTCTCTTTGTAATCTTTAAAGGTGTTGAAGCCTACCTCATCCCATATATCTTCAGTCCAGTGAAGATAGTGGTAAGTATAATGATCATATAATTACGACAACATATTCTGCATGGATAAGTGCAGAGTGTAAACAAGCATTGTCCAGCTACAATACAGTGACGTCATGGTGGTCTCTGAGGAAGGAAATTACGTGGGGTTTTAACACGTTAAGCATTTAGGTTCCTCTGTATGTGATATTCTGTGGTTGCATCCTCATACCACTACACCAGGGACACTCCAGTGATTGGTCTGTCGTCATATTGTTTTCCTTCTCTTCTCCAGACAAGTTGAAGTCCATCAGACCCGACAATACGAAAACGTGACTCATCTGTGAATAGAACAGTGTTTCACTCTCTCTCAGTGGACGTAACAGATAGCACCAATTGGCTTTTTTCTAAGAAGACCCAAACCAATCATCTCTCTTGCTGCCTATATTATTACATTTTGGTTTGATGATGTGCTAAAGTGAAGTCTTGGTTCCTAACTAGTCAAAGATGCATTTTATGGTGGTCAAGTAGTCCTGACGAATCACGTGAAGTCTTACTATCCATCTGGGCTCATAAGAATGGCTCTATCTTGATGTAGTGATGCACTGACAACCAGGACGCTGTTAGTCATCAAGTGATCCTCTCAAACTGTGGCACTGAACTAGCCTCATAATGATTGACAGATTGCATCACATTCTAGCTTGCATCCAGTTGCAGAAAACTGACAGCATGGTGATCTTCCATGTGTGATAAACGTGGCATGTTATTCTGTAGTCACTATGCCAAATTGTATTCAGAATGCACAATACATACAGCCTCCATGTTCCATCGGTACATTCGATCCTCATAGGAATGACATCTAACAGACCACTGACATGGGCTGCTTTGGTAAATGGTGATCAGGATTTAATAAAGCATGTTAAAAGTGTAAAGGAATGGGCATTTCACATTGGACGGTTTTTAGGAGTTCACAAAGGGAATGGAAAATTTATATTTTTAAGTGTGGAATAAACCATTTCAAAACCAAACATTATATGTTTTAATTTGTTTTGTTTTTAAGTTAATGAGCCATTTGTTCTCTGCCCACCACGGGTATCAATAGCAGACTTCTATCGTTGTAGGACCGCAGACTTACCCCGGTATTACCAGGAGGGGAAACATTTTCATTAACATCTCTTATTTAGGAACTGGTGAACAAAATTATTTGTAAATTACACCGTTTCCCGTTTTTAAATTTTTGTCATTTGGATTAAAGATGGCTGATTTAAAACAGCAAAAAATGAGGTAAAAAAACGGGCAGATACATGAATATTGGTTAGGCGGAACAAACTATATTAACAGTTTCTTGCTCAAGTTTTCAAAAGAATCAAATGGGAAGATGGTTATTATTGCTTATTCATTACCAACTTTTCAGCAAAATTTACTAAATTGTATGAAATTATTCTAATTAAAAAGTGGTTAGCATTAAGTAAAATGAACGTAAGCAAATATCTTAAATAAAGATGCTTGATACGGCTATATCGATTGCATGGGGTGATGACAAGAAACAGTTCATCTAAATTCTATGGCTTTAGTATAAAAGATATAGCCCTTTAATAATGTTTTAGTTGCTACTTTTCCCTACCAATGCACATCAGATACTAAATGTTCATATACGTACACCTCGTAAAAATAACACATGATAAGACGTCTGGAACAGATAATATTCCACCAATGGTTTAAAAAAAGACGAATGGTTTTAAAGAAGAGAGGAATAACAAATATTCAAATATTACAGTGCTTTTCTATGTCTAACGGACTTTTGGTCACGTACAAATACGATCTTAGTGTGAGACCTTTAATAGCAGTTCATGACTTGACTTTCTTTCAGTAGACTTTCTAGAGACAAGAGGCTTCTCGTTGTACCCCGATTTATCATCAACAGAACGTTTCAATTGATTATTTCGAAATTATTGTAAAATTGGATAGCGTTTGTCTCATCCTTATTTGACATTTTGAAATACGATCAAGGCTCTTTAGCACTAAAACATGGCCAAGACAGGTCATACCCCTTTGTCTTATGATCTCTGATGAACAAGAGGCAATCACTTCTTGTGAATTTATAGGAATGTTTTTACAAACCGATCACCTGACTTATAGGTATGACACCAAATCGAAATTAGGGATATTTATAATAATGGAGTTACAAACATAGAAGGTAGGATAAATATATATGTAACCAATAACACCAGACAATATGTATAAATATTCAAATATGCATTATGTGTTTGTAAGTTTCAATGTTAAATAATTATGTGTGGTAAATATGTAGATATAAATAATTATGTTACAACATATATTGTGAAAATTATTTTATGCAAATAAGGTAAAATATTATTGGCTATAAAATTGAATAGAAAACGTATTCAGTGTAACTAAATCATGACTGACGTAACAGTGTTATAACAGTTGCATCATTCAAGTAATAATTTTCCTTTGAAGCAACTCTTTAAATGATTATTAATATGAATTAGCAACATAATTTGTTTGCATTTAATGGTAAAATCTACGTAATACAATTAATTTTATTAGTGGTAGCTCTAACGGTAAGCTTATACTTTATATGATGATATCCTCTAAGTTATATGATCCACCTGTAGTGCCTTAATAGAACTAATCACTTCACCTCATTCTTTTCAAAATTATGTAAAATAGTATATAAACTAGATGTAATGTTAATCTTAGGCTTTTATCATTACTAGAGATATGATGATGTGTTGATATTTATTGATCTACATTTTTCTCTTGTGGATGGTTCATGAACTGTCAGCAATGATTACTTCATCATTACACGCTTTCCTATAGTTATGCACTCTCTGATTCCACTTTGTGGAACTATGACTAACAGCAACGTAAGCCAAGCTAAACGCCCCTCTAGTTCCATATTTTATAAGTACAGCATCATTGTTTCCACCTCATGGAGCTCTCTACTCCTCACCTCCTATGAGGAAACCAGTCAGAGCTTGCGTTCGGGGTCTCATTCTAACAAATGATATAATAAAGTTTGTGTACTTTAATGGTATGAAAAATAAAAACAATACAAAGTCCTACAATGTAAACTTCTATCTAAAACTGTGTTTAGTATTTAGATATTTCAGTTGTGAGATATATATAAATTATGTGTAATAATATTATTTTATTTGTTTCCAAATATGTTTTTTGGTTTCTATGAATGACCTGAGAGATAAATTTTAAAAAAATATTAACAGCAATATTTATGTTACAGAATATTTACTTATACTTTTTCAAGCATTTTGATTACATAAAGAAAGGTTTTAACATTTTTCTTATTAATTTTATAATTTCTTATTAATTAATGGTTATTAATCTTAATAAATAAAGATTCATTAAAAGTATGATGTTGATTAAAAAACACTTTTTCCAAGTACACTTTAAGAATTGATATTATGAATTTCAATATCGATCATATTACTCCTGTATAGAGAATTTAGTCGAATCTTCTATTAACGTTTAAAGTATCTTAAGCCTATTTTGTTCAAAGCTTTCCAAAAACTCTCAGGACTTTCAGAATACCATTGAAGACATGCTTTCATTACCACTGCTAATGTAATGAACACTGCACCTACCACACTCGACAAAGTTACATCTTCACCAGTTATCGTGATTTGAAAGATAAAAGAAAAAACAATTTCCAAGGAACCCACTAAAGCCACACAACTAGCCTTTTCAACGTAGAGGGCGTTAACATAAAAATACTGAGTGACAAAACTAAGTATTCCAATTCCAAGTATAAACCAAATCACAGTTCCACATTCTGGAAATACAGTGTCGTTAACAATAAACTGATAAGTGTATAACAGTAGAGTCTGGATGACACAGTAATGGAAGATAACCACAGCATAGTTTAAAGATTTTATCCTACGCACTATGATGGTCGTCAACGAGGAGAAAAAACCATAACCAACAGCTAGTAACGATCCAACAATTCGAGATTGTGCATCCAATTTACTGTCCAATCCTCCAAAAATAAAAGATGGACAACTAATTAAGATGATCCCAACAATGGCTAACAGGATGGCTATTACGTCAATAAAATGTGTTGTTTCTCGCAGAATGAAAAAAGCTAAAATTACAGTGAATATAATTTCTGTCTTTATAAGGACTGTAACATCGCTTAGTGGCAAGAAGTTTAACGAATTATACAAGAACAATATACCTATCGTTCCAGTAATTCCTCGGATGCATATTATTAAATACTGGAACAGAATCTTTGGGAAGAAAGAGTGACGGCTATGTACAATAATTGGTACACAGAAAGCAGCCATGTATATTCCACGGTAAATCAAAATAACCTGTCTGGAGACACCTGGAGTAAGTTTAACCAGCATTAATTGAATACATTGAGCAATACACTGAAATACAGTTAGAATAATTCCAATACCAGGAAATTTGATTTTCTGAAAGGGAGATCCAAATGTTTTTGATACTTCAAAGGAAGTGTTTCCTCTTTCCGTATTCCTGTTTCTCATATTCTTCCTGATTTATACTTAACTTTTTTCGGACAATCTAGAATATGATAGAAAAATAAAATACATCTGTAAGCTTTTAAAATGTGTTCAGAGAAACATATAGTAGAAAAATTCAAAATTCAATAAAGAGCTGAACACTTATTTCTAACAATAATAAATCAAATTATTATTTAGTTATTGTTGACAACTCACTAACCATTACAGTTTACACAGAAAATATTACAGTTTTATTTCAATCTTAAAACCATGAATACTCTTTGTTTGGTTCAGAAATACAACTTACGTCTTTATAAAATAAGAATACTCGTCCAGAAAAAAGTCATGTTGCCGTCCCTGGTTATCAATTATTATGTTATCACAAATGATTTTGTAGATCAGAGACGTACAATTTTTCCCATGTATTAGATATAAAGAGTTCTAACTGTATTTATTTTCATTATTCCTCAAATGACCCTTGTTTTTAAATACTTTTCTTTTATTTTATATTAGTGCATAATACGGTGGAAATTGTGTTGTCTTTTAGTGTATAATACTGTAGATGTTGTTTTTTTTTGCGTATGGTACTGTGGATATTTGTTTACGTTATAGCATATGGTACTGCGAATATTTTGTGATATTTTTGTGTGTAGTACTGTGGATATGTTATCACACTTAATGTATGTTACAGAGGATATTTTGTTACATTTTAGAGTATGGTACTGTGAATATTTTGTTTTATTTTAATGTATGATACAGTGTGGATATTTTGTCGTATTTTAATATATGGTACTCTATATATTTTAGAATATTATACAGTGGATATTTTGTTATATTTTAACGTATTGTACTGTGGATATATTCTTATATTTTAGTGTGTGGTACTGTGGATATATTCTTATATTTTAGTGTGTGGTACTGTGGATATTTTGCTATATTTTAGTGTATGGTATTGTGGATATTTTCTTATATTTTGTTGTGTGGTACTGTGGATAAGTTATTTATCGATCTGTGTCTTTGTTTCTTCACAACATGATTATCTCCATTTGGAAGAGAATTACATCTAAAAACCTCCGTTTATCAGTGGATATAAATTTTCTAATCTGTGATAACTTGGTTCTTAAACAAATTAACTGATATTTATGGTCACTGGTTCTTTAAGGCCATAAACCAGAAATTGTGATAACAATATCCACACAGACAGTTTTACTTGTATAGCGTATATATGTTTAAAACTGAGATGTAGTTAGATTTTCTGACCTTTGTCTCCACGATTTTGTGTGTTACATTACACTCGATATTTTTAATCGTTTGTCATTCTGTTTGCATTTTGATAACTTCTTTATGTGTTAATTTATGTTTATATCTAAAGAATTCTGTCACACAAACTTTTATCTATACCACACTAATCTCATAGTAAATAAACATATTTCAGTACCAAACCAAGTATAAACTGGATTAGAATAAATCCTTCAGATTACTATGTCTGATGTGAAACAAATTCCTTGGAGACAAAATAAAAGTTACTTACCGAAAGCAGTAAAAGAATCTTTCCAATAAAACTTCAAACATCAAACGTAGCTCTTGTCTTTACATCAAAACTTGAACCTTTCAAATAAAAACGTGAAATGATGTGATTTCGTTTGGTTATATAACAATACCTAGACTGTCTTCTTAATAAAAAATGTCAAATGGCATGTGTTTGAGAGTAAACCATATAATTATAAGCTGGGTTAAGACTGTAAAACATCTGTACAGCATATTCTCATAGTAGTGGCATCTGTTGATCAAAACTAGAATGAAGTGAAAAAAGGTGCAAATTTGTTTATATAGAGAAACAAAATTAACTAACTGTTACACTTCAAGCACATAAGTTTAAAAGTTAAAGCTACGAATATTTCATGAAAGACTTTTAATAATTTGAAATTGGATATTAAAATATTTTTGCTGTACTCTTGCGTGGAAATGAGTTGGTGACTCAGCTATTTGGAGTGCACCAACTGTCCATTGGAAATGAGTTGGTGACTCAGGTATTTGGAGTGCACCAACTGTCCATTGGCTACTACAATCAAAGGTCATGTTTCTCTTCATCACTTGGTCATTGTCGTGTGACTTTGAAACTTATGAAAACCCAGGGAAAAGAAAATATGATCCGAAAGCAGTTCACAAAATATTATATACACATATACATCTCGGAAAAACAACCAAATTCGTATGTCTTACATCTACGTAACTAATACTGGACCAATCATCAATTCTGCAATGCAATGTCTCATTCAGGTAATAAAAAATAGGATGGATCCAAGAAACCTGCACAACCAATATCTCTATAATCATCTACAAAGTGTACTTAGAATTGGCAGTAGATGTTGATGACTGGCTTCCTTCCCTCTAGTCTTGCATAACTAAATTATGTATGGATAGCGTGTAGCTTTGGGCAAAATTTAAATACAAACTACACGATAACATTAAAAACACCCACCTGAAAACTGCATTCTGATGAAAATTTGCAAATTTTAACTTTTGTTTTTGTCACGTGATGTGACGTGTCAAGTCATGTACACATGCACGTGAAAGTGCAAGTTTGAATTTTTACACTTATGTGGAACATGTTTAAAGACTGCAGGCAAATACAGGTACATTTAGGTCTTCAAGTCAAGGTTGTGAAGATAAAATATTATTTTTCTAATGGTTAATATTTTATATAATAATATAAACCTGATACAGGTACTTACTGTTAACTTGTTTTCATTTTATAAGTCACAGCTGCTTGCCTGATGCTTTCTTTGCAACTTTAACATAAGTAGTTAACACCGCAGTACAGACTCATAGTTTTAAGGAAATGAGGGATTTATAAAAACTTTACCTCGGTTTGTAAGACCGAGGATTGAGTCCCACCAAGTAGAGGAAGAATGGATAAAAACAAATCTGTAATTAGTAGTTGATTAACAATAAGAATATTAAAGTTATTATTAAATAATTAGAATTTGTTTATTATAAAGGCTACTGACAATAATAATTCATAAGTTTGATTAAAATAAATAACAAATTGAGGGAGAAAAAATATCACAATATTGTAGTGACCTCTATTGAGCATATATTATCTAAAATAAGTCATAAAAAGCTGTACATGGGTTAAAGTTTCAAGAGAAATGGTGACATGAACATATGTATTTATCTGAAGCTTAGTTATACAGCAACTGTCTGTTGTAGAAACACAAGTGTGAGGAAAACGTTTTAATAGACTTTCGTCTTCTGTTTTGAGATCATTCTTGAAGACGAGAAACACACTTGAAATAAAAATGTATCTCAAGACGGCTGGTATGTGTATTAAACCTTTTATTAAAATAAAGTAGAGAACAACGTTTAGCCCTTTCTAGGTCATCTTTTCTTAACTTGAAGATGACCAAGGAATGTCTAAACGTTGTTCTTTCCTCATCAATAAAACTGTTAATACCAATACCAACCGTTCTCAAATAACATATTTATTTCACACAGAAACAAAACATAATACTATATTTTGTTCCAGTATTTAATAATTTTCATCCGAGGAAGTATCGGAACGATAGGTATATTGTTCTTGTATAACTTTTTAAACTTCTTGCCACTAAGCGATGTTACAGTCCTTACAAAGACAGAAATTATATTCACTGTATTTCTAGCTTTATTGACACTGCGAGAAAAAATACATTTTATTGATGTCTTAGCCAACATGCCAGCCATTGTTGGGGTCTTCACAAATGTACCAACCGGGATGATCAGTAATATGTAAAGACAATATTTTACCTTTTCAAAGTTTCATTAACCAATTCTAACTATATAAACAACCATTATTTGTAGCTGGAAGTATATTCGGGGAAAAAAAAAAAAAAAAGAAAGACACTTTTTAAAGTTATTTGTGCTTCTTTTGTGTTCCATCCAGATGTATGTCCATTGAAATTTTACATCCAAAACAAAATATTGACCGTCACATTATAATGCCCCCACGTCTAAAATGGCGACCATGTTTGATGTGACGGGGATTCGAAACCGCGACTTTTAGCTTACAAGTCGAGTGCCTTATCCATCTGGTCATGCCGGGCCTGAAAAAAAGCCTACCAAGCACAAGATTATTTAAACAAAAATAATCTGTTCACTTTAATAGACAGTAATATTAACGGACTCTGAATGCATAAATGATATAAAATACGACCATTTAACAATGGACAACAAATGTTATTAAAATAGAAATCTTTTTAGCTTGAACTGAATAGTACAAGGAAAGTAATTATGAATTTCAAAGAAAACATAAATTTATAAAAAACACAAATAAAGTACTTATTTGATAGAAGGAAATAAAATCCCTTTTGAAAAACAAAATATGAAAAACATTAATTTTATATTCATGATGAATAAAACTATTTAGTCAAACATTATAACAATAAGTAAAACAATAAAACCCAGAACTGAATTCTTGTAATTTAGATTCCAGAATCCAAACCGTGAAATAACACTTATTTTAACCTATATATGTGGGAAAAACTGTAAACCAATGCCTTCTACATTCACTTATAAAGAGAAAGAAACTAAAACAGATATACTTATAAATTAATTTTAAAAAGCCACATATATGACAAGTGCACAATTTACTAACTTTATAACAATAGGCCTATTTAGAAAATATGAAATTTATTACAGAATTTCTCAAAGTTTTATTTCTCATCATGGTAGTACTTATTAGCAGTTTCATCATGTTTCAATTATCTTCCATATGGGTGTCATTATAGTGTTGAGGTCATCCTGAGTGTTTATCAGGACTCTTATAGTGTTGAGGTCATCCTGAGTGTTTATCAGGACTCTTATAGTGTTGAGGTCACCCTGAGTGTTTATCAAGCTGTCATTATAGTGTTGAGTTCTCCCTGAGTGTCTATCAGGACTCTTATAGTGTTGAGGTCATTCTGAGAATTTATCAGGACTCTTATAGTGTTGAGGTCATCCTGAGTGTTTATCAGGACTCTTTCTCTATCTTGATTAACAAAGACCTCAGGGGCAACACCACTTCTTCAAACAACAGAGGAAGTGGTTTTCTTGATTCTCCTCTATTGTGTAAAAGTTGGAACCTCCAAACACTTACCGGTCATCTTCTGGTAGTGTCTTTTGAGCACTGGGATTTGTTTTAAGATAAGTCAGTTTCTAATAAAATTAGGTAGTTTGGTTGGAGGTTCTACGTTTGAGCATCCTCACTGGTCCTGCAGTTGGGGCAACTTGGGTCACGGAACACCAGCAGTTCTAATGTGCAGGTTCCCTTCCTGGTCTTCATCATCAAAACATTTGTTTTTGAGGTAGAGATTACCTCATTCATTCTGAACTCACATCAAGTTAGTTGTCAAGACTCATTACATGGTTGGTTTGTAGTGATGCCACAGGAAATATTTGATTTTACCAACATCTTCTCGATCGAGGAATATTAATGTAATATTAATACTATTTCTACTTTCTACTACTTAACTTACCAGCATGAGGGTCCAAAGATAAAGTGAATATTGTTATTTCAGTGCAGATGGTAATGCATGCAGCATCAATTGTGGGTAATAATGGTGCATTCTCCGATGGGACATCTCACCACCTTCTCTTATTGGTCAGAGACATCTTCTTTATTGGTGTCAAAAGCAGTAATGTGGACAGCTTTAGGATGCTTCAAAACATAACATCTGGTGTAGCAATAAGGCAACTTGTAACTTTTTACATCACTGGGAAATCATAAGACTTAGCTTCACAAGAGATCTCTGTTCAAAACTCAAGCTCCTTGAAACCACAGAGTCAGTCTGATGATGTACATAATGAACAAACCATACGCAATATGTTGACAAACAATGTATCTTCATCCATCAGTTCTTCACGATAAACACCAGTTTACAGTCGAAGTTCTAGATATGAAATTATCATTAGCACAATTGTTCTACAGAAAACTCTGCAATTCTGGAGGGACTAGTGAGTTTCAAAAGAAAATAAAATCCTTGGTAACAATGAAAATGAAGGCTTTAATACATTTTCACTAGAATTAAAATAGTAGAACCACTAATTAGTCAAAAGAAAGATAATGATATTCGTTAAAGCTTAACTTTAAATACTGAAAGTCTCTATTTAATTGTGATTGTTGCCATACTATGCAAATAGACATGGAATGCTGTAGGTAAGGTTATTGATATACTTCATCGTAAGTTCATCCCAGCTTATCACTAGAAGGATCGGCAGCTCACCAACAATAGCTTAATTAGGACTGTTGTAAGCGAGTTTCTGGATTAGTTCAAAACAATAGTTGTAAAAGGGATTAACATATGGAGGCGCTGCTGGCCATAACTATCTTGTAACTTCCTACTCTAAAGTATGCACTGTAAGTGTAATGCTATTATAATCCTGGAAAACAAAGTTATTATTCAACTTAAACCTAGCATATGTTAGAAATATTATCTAATTAGGTGTCACTGAAATTTCGCTGGAGGATATGAAGAGCTGTTTTTCACCACGAGAAATAGCTGCCAAGATATTTACTTCACCATCTCTTTATATATTTCCTATGAAAAAGATAGTCTTCCTTCAACTGTTAAACCCAGTCCCCCAATACCTTGGGCAATGAACATGAACCCTACAACGAAATTTAACAAGCCAGAAAACGGCTTATCACAAACGTTTTCATGTTGCCAATGAAAATGTATGCCAATGTATGCTGGCTAGCCACTTTGCCCAAATAACGTGGTGAAGTCAGACACTTTGATTGATATAGATTTATGGATAGCCTTACTTTCAAAACAACCTTGTTTGAACTATCTTTCATATACTGTTCTTCTTGATACCCTAGTAAGGATGTGTTCACGTTTTTCTTGTCATACGATATGGTAATTTGATCAAAATACAATAATTTCTATCAATAGTTTATCAACATCTACCAGTATACTTTACTGTAACAATGTTTCTTTTAGTGTAATGATCTTTCAAGACTGACAGATACTGTAAACTTGGGTACCCTATTGTTCTGGAAATGTCCATTTTTTCACACCATTTCTAGAAAATCAAAAAAATGCATACCTTTTAACATGGGGCACAAGATGAGGCGTAACTCTACAACAAGTACAGATAAAGTGTCTGAGCAAATGAGTGATCTTGACGAACAAATGCTTAAAACAAGTTATACAGACGAAAATAGAAGTCGAATTAAAAGGTTTTAATTGTGCAGGTTTCTTGGATGCCACCTATTTTTGTTACGTGAATGAGACATTGTGTTACAGATTTGATGATTGGTAGAATGTTAGTTACGTATATGTAACTCATAGGAATTTGGTCGTTTTTCTGAAATGTATATGTGTGTTGAATATTTTATGAACTGCTATGGGAGAATATTTTCTTGTCCCTTGGTTTTGTTAGGTTTTAAAGTAACACACTAATTATCAAGAGATGAAGAGAAACGTTACCTTTGTTTGTAGTGACCAATGGATTGATTGGTGCATTCTAGACAGATAAGTGACCACCACATTTCATAGGACGAGTACAGCAAAGTTTGGAAACGGGTAAAATATCCACAAGAATTACGTTAATAAGTAAGGTGAGGCTACGACAATGTATTATAATATATACTTTAACATCATCATCCAGGTGAGGCTACTACAATGTATTATAATATATACTTTAACATCATCATCCAGGTGAGGCTACAACAATGTATTATAATATATACTTTAATATCATCATCCTGGTGAGGCTACTACAATGTATTATAATATATACTTTAACATCATCATCCAGGTGGCTACTACAATGTATTATAATATATACTTTAACATCATCATCCAGGTGAGGCTACTACAATGTATTATAATATATACTTTAACATCATCATCCAGGTGAGGCTACTACAATGTATTATAATATATACTTTAACATCATAATCCAGGTGAGGCTACTACAATGTATTATAATATATACTTTAACATCATCATCCAGGTAAGGTTACTACAATGTATTATAATATATACTTTAACATCATCATCCAGGTGAGGCTACTACAATGTATTATAATATATACTTTAACATCATAATCCAGATGAGGCTACTACAATGTATTATAATATATACTTTAACATCATCATCCAGGTGAGGCTACTACAATGTATTATAATATATACCTTAACATCATCATCCAGGTGAGGCTACTACAATGTATTATAATATATACTTTAACATCATCATCCAGGTGAGGCTACTACAATGTATTATAATATATACTTTAACATCATCATCCAGGTGAGGCTACTACAATGTATTATAATATATACTTTAACATCATCATCCAGGTGAGGCTACTACAATGTATTATAATATATACTTTAACATCATCATCCAGGTGAGGCTACTACAATGTATTATAATATATACTTTAACATCATCATCCAGGTGAGGCTACTACAATGTATTATAATATATACTTTAACATCATCATCCAGGTGAGGCTACTACAATGTATTATAATATATACTTTAACATCATCATCCAGGTGAGGCTATTACAATGTATTATTATATGTACTTTAACATCATCATCCAGGTGAGGCTACTACAATGTATTATAATATATACTTTAACATCATCATCCAGATGAGGCTACTACAATGTATTATAATATATACTTTAACATCATCATCCAGGTGAGGCTACTACAATGTATTATAATATATACTTTAACATCATCATCCAGGTGAGGCTACTACAATGTATTATAATATATACTTTAAAGTCATCATCCAGGTGAGGCTACAACAATGTATTATAATATATACTTTAACATCATCATCCAGGTGAGGCTACTACAATGTATTATAATATATACTTTAACATCATCATCCAGGTGAGGCTACTACAATGTATTATAATATATACTTTAACATCATAATCCAGGTGAGGCTACTACAATGTATTATAATATATACTTTAACATCATCATCCAGGTGAGGCTACTACAATGTATTATAATATATACTTTAACATCATAATCCAGGTGAGGCTACTACAATGTATTATAATATATACTTTAACATCATCATCCAGGTGAGGCTACTACAATGTATTAAAATATATACTTTAACATCATCATCCAGGTGAGGCTACTACAATGTATTAAAATATATACTTTAACATCATCATCCAGGTGAGGCTACTACAATGTATTAAAATATATACTTTAACATCATCATCCAGGTGAGGCTACTACAATGTATTATAATATATACTTTAACATCATCATCCAGGTGAGGCTACTACAATGTATTAAAATATATACTTTAACATCATCATCCAGGTGAGGCTACTACAATGTATTATAATATATACTTTAACATCATCATCCAGGTGAGGCTACTACAATGTATTAAAATATATACTTTAACATCATCATCCAGGTGAGGCTACTACAATGTATTATAATATATACTTTAACGCCATCATCCAGATGAGCCTACAACAATGTATTATAATATATACTTTAACATCATCATCCTGGTGAGACTACTACAATGTATTATAATATATACTTTAACATCATCATCCAGGTGAGGCTACTACAATGTATTAAAATATATACTTTAACATCATCATCCAGGTGAGGCTACTACAATGTATTAAAATATATACTTTAACATCATCATCCAGGTGAGGCTACTACAATGTATTATAATATATACTTTAACATCATCATCCAGGTGAGGCTACTACAATGTATTATAATATATACTTTAACATCATCATCCAGGTGAGGCTACTACAATGTATTATAATATATACTTTAACATCATCATCCAGGTGAGGCTACTACAATGTATTATAATATATACTTTAACATCATCATCCAGGTGAGGCTACTACAATGTATTATAATATATACTTTAACATCATCATCCAGGTGAGGCTACTACAATGTATTATAATATATACTTTAACATCATCATCCAGGTGAGGCTACTACAATGTATTATAATATATACTTTAACATCATCATCCAGGTGAGGCTACTACAATGTATTATAATATATACTTTAACATCATCATCCAGGTGAGGCTATTACAATGTATTATTATATGTACTTTAACATCCTCATCCAGGTGAGGCTACTACAATGTATTATAATATATACTTTAACATCATCATCCAGATGAGGCTACTACAATGTATTATAATATATACTTTAACATCATCATCCAGGTGAGGCTACTACAATGTATTATAATATATACTTTAACATCATCATCCAGGTGAGGCTACTACAATGTATTATAATATATACTTTAAAGTCATCATCCAGGTGAGGCTACAACAATGTATTATAATATATACTTTAACATCATCATCCAGGTGAGGCTACTACAATGTATTATAATATATACTTTAACATCATCATCCAGGTGAGGCTACTACAATGTATTATAATATATACTTTAACATCATAATCCAGGTGAGGCTACTACAATGTATTATAATATATACTTTAACATCATCATCCAGGTGAGGCTACTACAATGTATTATAATATATACTTTAACATCATAATCCAGGTGAGGCTACTACAATGTATTATAATATATACTTTAACATCATCATCCAGGTGAGGCTACTACAATGTATTAAAATATATACTTTAACATCATCATCCAGGTGAGGCTACTACAATGTATTAAAATATATACTTTAACATCATCATCCAGGTGAGGCTACTACAATGTATTAAAATATATACTTTAACATCATCATCCAGGTGAGGCTACTACAATGTATTATAATATATACTTTAACATCATCATCCAGGTGAGGCTACTACAATGTATTAAAATATATACTTTAACATCATCATCCAGGTGAGGCTACTACAATGTATTATAATATATACTTTAACGCCATCATCTAGGTGAGGCTACAACAATGTATTATAATATATACTTTAACATCATCATCCTGGTGAGACTACTATAATGTATTATAATATATACTTTAACATCATCATCCAGGTGAGGCTACTACAATGTATTAAAGTATATACTTTTAACATCATCATCCAGGTGAGGCTACTACAATGTATTAAAATATATACTTTAACATCATCATCCAGGTGAGGCTACTACAATGTATTATAATATATACTTTAACATCATCATCCAGGTGAGACTACTACAATGTATTAAAATATATACTTTAACATCATCATCCAGGTGAGGCTACTACAATGTATTATAATATATACTTTAACATCATCATCCAGGTGAGGCTACTACAATGTATTAAAATATATACTTTAACATCATCATCCAGGTGAAACTACTACAATGTATTATAATATATACTTTAACGCCATCATCCAGGTGAGGCTACAACAATGTATTATAATATATACTTTAACATCATCATCCTGGTGAGACTACTACAATGTATTAAAATATATACTTTAACATCATAATCCAGGTGAGGCTACTACAATGTATTATAATATATACTTTAACATCATCATCCAGGTGAGGCTACTACAATGTATTATAATATATACTTTAACGCCATCATCCAGGTGAGGCTACTGTAATGTATTATAATATATACTTTAACATCATCATCCTCGTGAGGCTACTACAATGTATTATAATATATACTTTAACGCCATCATCCAGGTGAGGCTACTACAATGTATTATAATATATACTTTAACATCATCATCCAGGTGAGGCTACTACAATGTATTATAATATATACTTTAACATCATCATCCAGGTGAGGCTACAACAATGTATTATAATATATACTTTAACATCATCATCCTGGTGAGACTACTACAATGTATTATAATATATACTTTAACGCCATCATCCAGGTGAGGCTACTACAATGTATTATAATATATACTTTAACGTTATCATCACGTTTCAAAATTTATTTCTTAAATCTCTTTCACCTTTCTTTGGTTTCGAAGTGTAAAATCAGTTATTGAATATTTTCAGATCGAATTCCCAATTATTAATTAATACCCCTTTTCCTTTCATGAATCATTCGTAACTATAACTTTTAAATATTTCGTTCATTTTGTTTTTCTATTTAAAAAGTTTTACTCCTCCTTCACTTCATTTAAGTTTTGCTCAACAGATGTCACTACTTTTTGACTCCTCTGAACCGAGGTTTTACAGTCTAAACCTGATTTGTATTTATACGGTTTACTCTCAAACGCATGACATTTTATTTTTTCATTGAGAAGACAGTCTCGATATTGTTATATAACTCCAAACTAAAGCAAGCGAAATCGTCATTTCACATTTTTATTTGAAAGGTTCAAGTATTGATGTAAAGACAAGAGCTACGTTTGATGTTTGAAGTTTTATTGGAAAGATTCTTTTACTGTTTTCAGTAAGTAACTTTTATTTTGTCTCCAAGGAATTTTTTTAACATCAGACATAGTAATCTGAAGGATTTATTCCAATTCAGTTTATACTTTGTTTTCAGTGCTAAAGAGCCTTGATCGTATTTGAAGATGTCAAGTAAGGAAGAAAACAAACGCTATCCACTTTCACAGTGATTTCGCAAAAATCAATTGAAACGTTCTGTTGATGATAAATCGGGGTACAACGAGAAGCCTCTTGTCTCTAGTAAGTCTACTGAAAGTAAGTCAAGTCATGAACTCGTATTCAAGGTTTCACACTAAGGTCGTATTTGTTCGTGACCAAGGGTCCGTTAGACATAGAAAAGCGCTGTAATATTTGATAGCGTAATTCCTCTCTTCTTTAAAACCATTAGTCTTCTTTGAAACCATTGGAGGAATATTATCTGTTCCAGATGTCTTATCATGTGTTATTTTTACGAGGTGTACGTATGTGAACATTAAATATCTGATGTGAATTGGTAGGGAAAAGTAGCAACGAAAACATTATTAAAGGGTTTTTATATTATAGCCATAGAATTTAGATGAACTGTTCCTTGTCATCACCCCATGCAATCGATATAGCCGTATCAAGCATCTATATTTAAGGTAGTTGCTTAATTTCATTTCACTTAATGCTAACCATTCTTTAATTAGAATAATTTCATACAATTTAGTAAATTTTGCTGAAAAGTTGGTAATGAATAAGCAATAATAACCATCTTCTTGTTTGATTCTTTTGAAAACCTGAGCAAGAAACTGTTAATATAGTTTGTTCTGCCTCGCCAATATTCATGTATTTGCCCGTTTTTTTACCTCAATTTTAGCTGTTTTAAATCAGCCATCTTTAATCCAAATGACAAAAAAATTTAAAACCGGAAAACGTTTTAAATAACAGGTAATTTTGTTCACCACTTCCTAAATAAGAAATGTTAATGAAAATGTTTCCCCTCCTAGTAATACCGGGGTAAGTCTGCGGACCTACAACGATAGAAGTCTGCTATTGATACCCGTGGTGAGCAGATAATAAATAGCTCATTAACTTAAAAACAAATCAAATTAAAACATATAATGTTTGGTTTTGAAATGGTTTATTCCACACTAAAAAATATAAATTTTCCATTCCCTTTGTGAACTCCTAAAAAACCGTCCAATGTGAAATGCCCATTCCTTTACACTTTTAACATGCTTTATTAAATCCTGATCACCATTTACCAAAGCAGCCCATTTCAGTGGTCTGTTAGATGTCATTCCTATGAGGATCGAATGTACGGATGGAACATGGAGGCTGTATGTATTGTGCATTCTGAATACAATTTGGCATAGTGACTACAGAATAACATGCCACGTTTATCACACATGGAAGGTCACCATGCTGACAGTATTCTACAACTGGATGGAAGCTAGATTGTAATGCAATCGGTCAATCATTATGAAGCTAGTTCAGTGCCACAGTTTGAGAGGATCATTTGATGACTAACAGCGTCCTGGATGGCAGTACATCACTACATTAAGATAGAGCCATTCATATGAGCCCAGATGGATAGTAAGACTTCACGTGATTCGTCAGGACTACTTGACCACCATAAAAGCATCTTTGACTACTTAGGAACCAAGACTTCACTTTAGCACATCATCAAACCAGAATGTAATAATATAGGCAGCAAGAGTGATGATTGGTTTGGGTCTTCTTAGAACAAAGCCATATGGTGCTATCTGTTACGTCTACTGAGAGAAAGTGAAACACTGTTCTATTCACAGATGAGTCACGTTTTCGTATTGTCGGGTCTGATGGACTTCAACTTGTCTGGAGAAGAGAAGGAAAGCAATATGACGACAGACCAATCACTGGAGTGTCCCTAGTGTAGTTGTATGAGGATGCAACCACAGAATATCACATACAGAGGAACCTGAATGCTCAACGTGCTAAAACCCCACGTAATTTCCTTCCTCAGAGACCACCATGACGTCACTGTATTGTAGCTGGACAATGCTTGTTTACACTCTGCACGTATCCATGCAGAATATGTTGTCGTAATTATATGATCATTATACTTACCACTACCTTCACTGGACTGAAGATATATGGGATGAGGTAGGATACAACACCTACAAAGATTACAAAGAGAGCAGATAACAGTTGATCCAGATATTGCAGGACAAGTGGCGTGGGATTTTTGAATATAAAACAAGACATCTGGTGACCAGTAGTCTCCAGTGATCACCACAGAACAGATAACAACTCATTCAAATACAGCAGGACGAGTGGCAGAAGAGTCTTCAATATGGGATAAGACATCTAGTAGCCAGTAATCTCCAGAGATTACCAGAGAACAGATATCAGCTTACCCATGTACTGCAAGACGACTGGCAGTATATTTTACAATACATGATAAGACGTCTGGTAAGCAGTATGAGACGTATGACCATGTAACTCTTTGTTTACATTATTGAACAAAAAAACAACAACAACAAAAGACTGTCAGGTGTTTCGGTTTAAATATGTAAGTCCCCATTACTTAAAAACAGAGATAACCAGGGTTGTCAGAAAATTTCTTTCTCTTCACCCCACTCATAAGTTTGGTATTTTGATCATGCAACCCGAAAAAAATATATATAATAAAATAATACAATAATAATAATTCTAAACAAAACAACCATTTCTTG
This sequence comes from Tachypleus tridentatus, assembly GCF_004210375.1. Taxonomy (NCBI): domain Eukaryota; kingdom Metazoa; phylum Arthropoda; class Merostomata; order Xiphosura; family Limulidae; genus Tachypleus; species Tachypleus tridentatus. The sequence continues at coordinate 19,665,514 of NC_134828.1, read as the reverse complement.
AATTTCACTTGAGAAAGGCTGGCAAACCAGCAACCCCAGAAAAACCAACAACAGACCCGATGTGTGAATATTACAGGAATCAACGGCTGATGTGGGCCTCAGGGCCCTTCACCGGTTGATGTGAGTTTCAGGGCCCTTCAACGGCTGATGTGGGACTCAGGGCCCTTCAACGAGTGATGTGGGACTCAGGATCTTTCAGGGCCGGAGGGGATTCGAAGATCCTATGATAAGATTTTGATGTAGGGTATACAGAAGAACACAACTTTTACTTGTCTGTCTCTAATTATTCCCTGGAGTGCCTGAGCTATACGACAGAAGTTACGGTTCCTTTCTTTGTAAAAGATGTAAAAACAATATACAAACATTTACGATTATGGCTCTAGGTATTACATAAGTAACAAGGAGACTGGTGGATGTGTGTGGTGTTTCAGCCATTGCTGGGAATTGTCGAGTTAGTGTGTTTTAGCATTGAGCTAGTATTTTTTAGCTGAATATTTTCTCACTAACATGGAGTAGAATATTAAGGGGTAGTCGATATGCCACGTTTATTATCTGGTATTGTATATTCTTTAATCGTTTCCTGAGGCGACTGGACATGGTGCAAGTAACCATGCACCCATATCACATGAGAGGTCTGATAAACGATATGTAAATGGTTATGATGATGTCTTGGGAGCATCCTTTATATGGTGTTTCTGATCTGTCTAAGGTTACGTGTTGTTTCGCTGAATTAGAAATTCTGCTAAAATGGTGTGTCGAGTTCAGTTACATGTTAAAATGGTGTGTCCAGTTCAGTGCCATGTTAAAATGGTGTATTAAGATCAGTGCCATGTTAAAATGGTGTGTCCAGATCAGTGCCATGTTAAAATGGTGTGTCCAGTTTAGTGCCATGTTGAAAGTGTCTCTGAGGAATTTAATCGATTTAGTAAATTTGATCTTAGTTTTTAATAAATTCAATTTTGTCTGTGTAATATTCTTCTGTTTCCTTTTAAAACTTCTGTGAAACATAATTTCTTGTGTTTTGTTATGGATACACGCCACCTGTTACACCACGTCATTATGTGGTTCGACAAAATTTGAACTCTACTAGCCACGAATAGGATGTAAATCGATGTACTCCAAACTGCTACATCGTCTAAATATTGCGATGCGTGAGTTCTAGGAACGGGAAACCATTGACGTGGATAATTTATAACATCGGGCTTAGGGCTGACCCTTGGGGGACACCAGTCGTAAGAGTAAAGGGACGTGTAAGCATTTGATGCATGCGAACTCTGGCTCGACTATTTGAGAAAATGCTCAAGATACATCTGATTATTGTGTCAGGGATCTTGAGATATTGCAATTAAAATAACATTACGCTATGGCACTATCAAAAGCTTTATTAACGTGAAGAAATGTAACGACTGTCATGTGCTTACAGTTGAAATATGGTTTCAGTCAATCTACAAGGTGATCGTTCGTCTGTCTTTGTTTTGAATTTCCTTTGACATATAGTTGAGTTCCAGATGGTACAGCAATCTGTAACCTATAATTCTTAACATTACTTTACCTGTGGAATTGTGGAGGCTTTTTGGTCTGTAGTTTGTCAGGTTTCGTATGTCAGCGGAAATATTGGGACAAACAATAATGATTGCGCTTTTCCAGTGTCTTTGACACTTGAAATGAAAGAATTTCCTTTTTCCGTACTCCTGTTTTTCATATTCTTCGTGATTTATAGTTAACTCTGCTCGAACATCTAGAATATGATATAAAAATAAAATATAGCTATAAGCTTTTAACATCTGTTCAAAGAAACATATAGTAGAAAAAGTCAAAACTAAATCAATAGCTGAACACTTATTTCTTACCTTTAAAACAATAATAAATTAAGTTATTATTTAGTTGTTGTTCACTCACTGACCATTACAGATTACACAGTAAACATTACAATATTATTTCAATCTTACAACCATGAATACTGTTTGTTTGGCTCACAAATACAACCTACATCTTTACCTTGGTACAGTCAGAAGGAGAATCCTCGTTCATTAGAAAATCATGTTGCCATCCCTGGTTATCAATTATCCTGTTGTCACAAATGGTTTTGTAGATCGGAGACGTACACTATGTGTCCCATGTATTAGATATAAAGAGTTCTAACTGTATTGAATTTCATTATTCTGTTTCAAGTGATCCTTGTTTTTAAATACTCTTGCCTTAATTTATATACGGTATAATACGGTGGATATTTTGTTGTATTTTATAATACAGCACTTTGGATATATTATTATATGTCAGTGTATGGTACTGTGTATGATTTGCTATATTTTAGAGTATTGAAATGTGGTTATTTTATAAAAATTTTTATATGGTACTGCGGATATTTTATTATGTTTTAGTGTATGGCACTGTGGATATTTTATCATATATTAGCATATGACATTGTGGATATTTTATCATATTTTAGTATATGACATTGTGGATATTTTGATGTATTTTAGTGCAATATATTGTGGATATTTTAGTATATTTTTGTGTATGGTACTGAGGATGTTTTATTACATATTATAGTTTGGTACTCGGGATATTTCATTATATTTTAGTATTTGGCATCATGGATATTTTGATATATTTTAGTGTATGGCACTTTGGATATTTTATTGCATATCAGTCTACGGTACTGTGGATATTTTGTTACATTTTATTACTTAATATTGTAGATATTTTCTTATATTTTAGTGTATCGTAATGTGACTATTTTGTTATATTTTAGTGTATGGTACTGTAGAACTTTTTTTATATGTTAGTGTATAGCACTGTATATATTTTGTTATATTTTAGTGTATGGAATTGTGTTTTTGTATTATATTTTAGTAAACGGTACTGCGGTTATATTTCAGTGTATGCTACAATAGATATTTTATTATAGTTTAGTATGTAATGTGGATATTTTGTTACATTTAGTATCTGATACCATGGAGAGCTTATTATATTTTAGTATATGATAGTGTGAATATTTTAATATTTTTTTAGTAAATGGTACTGTAGTTATTTTATTATATTTTAGTATGTGGTAATGTGGATATTTTGTTATATTTTACTGTATGGTACTGCAAATATTTTGTTATATTTTAGTGTATGGCACTTTTGAATATTTTGTTATATTGTAGTTTATGGTTCTGTGGATATTTTATTTACCGACCTGTTTCTTTTTGTTTCTTTCACAACCTGAATAACTCCAACTGGAAGGAATTATATCTGAAAAACCTTCATTTACCAGAGGATCTAGCTTTTCTAAGTGTTAGACTTAAATAAATCACCCAGAATTTACTATCATCTCATGTTTGAGACCGATAATCCATAAACTGTTTTTGAAACATCATTCAGACAAACAGTTTTATTAAGTTAATCTAATAAATGAAGTAAATTCTCAGTATTTCTCTATATATATTATTTTGTCTGGAACAAGAGAACAGTTCCAACAACTTTATAGAATTATATTAACGTGAGTTCCTTTTTCAATATATCTACATATGGCTGTACATTTGTTGAAAACACGATAATTATAAACATACATAACAACATGCTGTAAAACACATGTGGATCTAAAACTTGGATGACTCATGTTTGTGAATGTTTAATTTATCATAAAACGGATGGTACTTCAAGTGGATTTCTCGTTATCAAGTACGACGTGTAATTTACTCACATTTGTTCCGATGATTTTCTGCGTAACATTACTTTGAATTTTATCTAAAGATACACGAGGACTATCTACGCTAGCCGTCCATACTTTAGCAGTGTAAGAATAGACACAGAGTAGCTGGTCGTCGCCATCCACCATCAACTTTTGATTCACTTTTTTATCAACGAAAAGTGGGATTGACCGCACATTATACTGTCCTCTCTTCTGACAAAACATATATGTTTGATAAATGGGGATTCAAAACCGTGACCTTCAGACTACGGGTCAAGCACCTTAGTCAAATGGTCCATGTTACATTACACTCGATATTGTTTTCATCGTTTGTCATTCTGTTTGCAAGTTTCATAACTTCTTCATGTGTTAGTTTATGTTTGTCCCTGAAACATTCTGTCACACACTCTTATCTTCACGAAACAATCTGATGGTAAATAAACACATTTCAATACTAAACAAAACAAAAACTGGATAACAGTAAATATATCAAATTAATGTGTAAAATGGCAAAACATGGGTCTTATTTTTACATCAAGATCGGAACTCTTCAAATAATAAATAAATTACACTGACCTAAATAACACCTTGTTTCAGCCTTTTATCCAGCTGGTATTTATTTTAATTTTTATTGATTGATTGTTTGAATTAAGTACAAAGCTACACAATGATCTATTTGTGCTTCACTTAACACACCTATCGAAACTCGGATTTTTAATGGTGGGTGTTCGCAGATATAATGCTGTGCCTTTGGAGGACATTAACTCTTGAAAGAGACACTATCAGTTATTGTATCCGTTAATAAAAGACACCATCACTAATCCATCTATTAATCGAAACCCCATTATTGCAGCCATTAACTATAAATCACTGTATCGACTATCCAAAGATAGTACGACTTGTTCTATCTTTTAAAAACACCATCAACAATATGATGAATGGAGTAAACAACAAAGAGAATACAAACAATAAAACCACTGTAAACTCTATGATAATTGAAAACCTAAGAAAGAAATTACAAACATTAAAAATACTATCAACTCTATCCTAAGTGGAGTACACAACAAATATACAAACATTAAAACACAATCAACTCTGTCTTATGTGGAATACACAACAAATATACAAACATTAAAAACAGTATTCATTACAAAATAAGTGGAGTACACAGAAAACATTAAAAACACAATCAGTTCTATGCTAAAAAAAGTACACAACAAACAGAATACAAACATAAGAAACACCATCAACTCCTCCACAGGTAAAAGAACCTACGATGATCAGAATACTAGTTAATCGCGCTAACCACCTGGTCATACTCGACCAAATATGGTAGACAGAACATTGACGCTGTGTTAGAGAATATAGCATGCGTTCCTGTTGTACAACATACAGAGTGGAAGATAACATGAGTAAAGGCAGATGATCAGATGGAATCTTATAAAAGCCTATATACTGAGAACATTGTAGGTTCTAATGATGCATGTGATATGGTACAAGCAAGACCCACAGAAATGTCCTTGTCCCATACCAGAAAATATTATTGATGAAGCAGTTGCTAAGCAAATGCCCGAGTAGAGCAGAGAAGGTAGTCTGTGAATATAATAACATTTACGAATTTCTATTTTAGTCTGTGTAACTTGTTTTAAGCGTTTGTTCGTCAAGATCACTTCTTTGCTTATACTTTCTCTATACTTGTTGTAAAGTTACGCCTCATCTTGTGCCCCATTTTAAAAGGTATGATTTTTTTTTGATTTTCCAGAAATGGTGTGAGAAAATCGAAATTTCCAGAACAATAAGGTACCCAAGTTTACTGTATCTGTCAGTCTTGAAATAACATCACTGTAAAAGAAACTTTGTTCCAGGAAAGTATACTAGTAGATGTTGATAAACTATTGATTTAAAGTATTGTATTTTGATCAGATTAACATATCTTATGACAAGAAAAACGTTATCACATTATTACTAGAGTTTCAAAAAGAACAGTTCAAACGAGGTTGTTTTGAAAGAAGGTCTAACCATAAATGTATATCAACCAGAATTATCCACCTTCAGTATATAATTTAGGCAAAATATCTAGCCAGTTCACAGATAGTACACTGGCACCATGTAAACGTTTTTGATAAGCCTGTTCTGGCTTTTTAAATTTTGTGGTATGATTCATGTTCATCACTCGAAGTATTTGGAGAGTGGGATTAACAGTTGAAGAACGACTATCTTTTCCAAACAGAACACATAATGAGGTGGTGCAGTAAATGTTTTGGCAACTATTTCTTGTGGTGAAAACTGCTCTTCATATCTTCCAGCGAAATATCAATGACATCTCCTTCTAACATCACATGTAGATAATATTTCTACATATTTAAGGTTTACGTTGAACAATAACTCTGTGTTACATTTACAGTACATACTTTAAAGTAGGAAGTTACAAGATCGATATGGCCAGTAAAGCCTACATATTTTAATCATATTTACAACTGTTGTTTTGAACTGACCCAGAAACTCGCTAACAACAGTCCTAAATAAACTATTGTTGGTGAAGTGCAGATCCTTCTTGTGATAAGCTGGGATGAACTTACGATGAAGTATATCAATAACCTTACCTACAGCATTCAATGTCTATTTGCATAGAATGGCAACAATGGACTTAAATAGCGACTTTCAGTATTGAAAGTTAAGCTTTAACGAATATCAGGATCTCTCTTTTGACCAATTAGTGGTTCGACTATTTTATTTGCAGTGAAAATGTATCAAAGCCTTCCCTTTCATTGTTACCATAGAATTTTATTTTCTTTTGAAACTCACTAGTTCCTCCAGAATTGCAGTTTTCTGTAGAACAGTTGTACTTATGACAATTTCAGATCTACAACTGTGAGACTGAACTTGTGTTTATCGTGAAGAACTGATGAATGAAGATACATTATTTGTCAACGTGTTACATTATGGTCCATAATGAAGAACGCCATGTGAAACTAAGTCTCAGGATTTCCCAGTAATGTAAAATGGTATATGTTGTCTTATCGCGACACAAGGTGTCACTGAAACCACCTGCAGCTGTCTCTATTACTGCTCAAGAAAGAAGTCCTTGACCAATAAGAGGATATGGTGAGATGTTCTATTAGTGGATTCATCTTTACTACCCAGAATTGATGCTACATACATTATCATCTGCACTGAAAGAACTATATTCGCTTTATCTTTGGACCCTCAAACTGGTAAGTTAAGTACTGGGAAATATAAATAGAATGGGTATTATATAATTGGTATGACTACAATACTACCCCTCAATCAAAAAAAATTGTTGATAAAATCAAATGTTTCCATCACCACAAACCCGCAATGGGTCAAAAAATAGATATTGAGAGTCGTTAAAGTTTAACTTTAAACACTGAAAGAAACTATTTAAGTGCATACTTGGCCAAGATGTTCAGCATTTCATCTAACTCAGCAAAATCTTAATAAAACACACATAACATCAAATTATTAACATTATATCAATTTGTGTTAAACATTAAGTACTTGGTTGGTCCTTCTTGCATCCTAATAACTTCTGCAAGGAGATATTGCATGCTGTAGATAAGGTTAGTGGTATACTTCATCGTTAATTCATCTCAGCTTATCGCTAGAAGGCTCTGCAACTCACCTACAATAGCTTATTTAGAGCTTTTGTTAGCGATTTTGTGGTTCACTTCTACCCAACAGTTATCAATGGGAATAAGATGTGGAGGCTGTACTGGCCATGTCGATCTTGTAACTTCCTACTCTAAAATATGTACTCCAAGTGAAATGTCATTATAATACTGGAACACAAAGTTATTGTTCAACTTTAATCTAGCATATATTATAAATATTATATACATGTGATGTAAGAAGGAGGTCCCGTTGACATTTCGCTAGAGGATATGAAGAGCAGTTTTTTCACCACGAGAAATAACTGCCCATAAGTTTACTGCACCACCTCTTTATGTGTTCTCTATGGAAATGACAGTCGTCCTTCAACTGTTAATCCCATTGTTGGCTTGCTATCTTGCCAGAATAACATAGTGAAGGTAGATAATTCTGGTTGATATACATTAATTGTTAGCCCTTCTTTCAAAAGAACCTCGTTTGAACTGTCTTTCGTTTCTGTTCTTCTTGAAACCCTAGTAAGGATGTGATCACGTTTTTCCTGTCATACGATATGTTAATCTGATCAAAATACAATAATTTCTATCAATAGTTTATCAACATCTACCAGTATACTTTACTGTAACAATGTTTCTTTTAGTGTGATGATCTTTCAAGACTGACAGATACAGTAACCTTGGGTACTCTATTGTTATGGAAATGTCCATTTTATCACACCAATTCTAGAAAATCAAAAAATTTCATACCTTTTAATCTGGGGCACATGATAAAACGTAACTCTACAACAAATTTAGAGTAACTGTCTGAGTAAATGAGTGATCTGTTAGAAAACACTATGTCAAAAGCATACCCTTTTATACAAAATAGATTTGTATGTGTGTTTTAACTAACAAATACTCAAAACAAGTTATACAGACAAAAATAAAAATTCACTAATGTTATTACATTCACACATTACCTTCTGTACTCTACTCGGGCATTTGCTTAGCAACTGCTTGATAAATAATACCTTCTGGTATTGATCAAGGACATTTCTGTGGGTCTTGCATGTACCATATCACATGCATCATTATAATCTCAAAACTTCTCAATATATAGGCTTTTATAAGACACAAGCTTATAATGTGTTTTTACTCAAGTTATCTTCTACTCTGTATGTTGTACAACAGAAACTCATGCATATTATCTGACACAGTCTCGGTGTTCTGTCTACCATATTGGGTCCAGTAAAAGAGCAGTCCAAGAGTTAGCAGTAAGAGATGATGACTAGTTGTATTCTTTCTAACGTTACAGTTGTAAATTAGGGATGACTAATGCAGATAGCCCTTGTGTAGCTTTGGGTTAAATTAAAAAACAACAACAGATTTGCTCTATATATAAACCACATTTTACTGCGATCTCGGTGGGCCCTAATTTCCACCTTCCATTGGTACACTTGTATCTTGCATTTTTATATTTATACTGCAACAAGTATTCATTTAACATTGCCAGATACTCTGGTGAATTACTTTGGTAATCTTCCAATGCTGCATAAAGATAGCTGAAGAAGGGTGAGATTTTGTTTTTCATCAGAATATTCACTTTATACTTTGTTAACTAAAGTTGTAGCTTAAGAATTATGTGGTTTTCAAACATTTCTTGTTTTTCAGTATTTTTGCTTTTGATTCTTACCTAAGCCTACATCAGTCTGTAAACCACTTTCTTAAAAAATGAGCAAATAAGAGTCACAATCTTTATGTTAACTATATATAACAATCCAAAAATTATATTTAAAGTATGGCTGTTATATGATTTAGTGTAAATCACATACTCTGTGTCATCTTTTTATTTTTACATACATTTTAACCTATGTGTAAAATGATCTTGTGATAAATTTGAAATATGTTATTTTTAACTTTAATTGTTATCACAATACACTATTGTACTTGGCAGAAGAATGGTATAATTAACAGTATCAAGAACATACAGACTGTCTTCTTTAATCATCAAAACATGAATCTGTTTCAAAGTTTGATAGTAAAAAGGTTTTTAATAAATTGATTCAAACATTTTATTCTTTGTAAGTTGTTTTTTTAATTCATTCAGTATAAAAGAGTCATTAATGAGATAAAATAATTTTGAATATTCCACATTTATAGTTGATGAGACTTAGGATGCCAATAAACTCAGTATTTATAACAGATAGTTGTGTATTTACAGTTGATGAGGATTAGGATGCCACTAAACTTAGTGTTTATAACAGATAGTTGTGTATTTACAGTTGATGAGGTTTAGGATGCCACTAAACTCAGTATTTATAACAGATAGTTGTGTATTTACAGTTGATGAGGTTTAGGGTGCCATTAAAATCAGTATTTATAACAGATAGTTGTGTATTTACAGTTGATGAGGTTTAGGATGCCACTAAACTCAGTATTTATAACAGTTGTGTAGAGGTTTTTTGAAAAACTTGTATCTAAATTTAGAAACTTATAACATCAACTGGGTAACAACTTATAATTTAACTACTAGACTCAACTAACATCACCTGAACAAAAACAACTTGTGTTTTAAGTTAGATAATTAGTGTTAAATCTAATGATTACAATCAGGCACAGTTTTGCTAAACATAAGTTAATTTTTCTGAGAAAAACAGACATCTACGTGAGCTCTATATCTGCTTCATTTCACTTCAATTTCAAAGATCTAAACTTAAGTCAGAAAGCACATTATGATAATATAATAATAATTTGGAAAATAATGATTTATGGGCATTAAAATGATCACCACATGTCATACCACATGTGTAATATCTGAAGAAGGAAGATGAATGTATCACAACATATAGTATGTTGTTTCCATACTAAATCACTTTATTATACATATAAATCTTTGTTTGCCATCTTCTCATTAAAGATATTTCATTCCACTTTAAAAGTTGAAGAATTGTGTACTGTCTTGTTAACCCAACAAAATTCTGTTACAGCCTTGGGAAGAAAGAATCAAAATATCAGGACAAGGATAACAAAAGGATGAAGTTACTTGGTCTGAATGTTTCCTCACTGATAGATACAGTAACATGTTACTTGGTCTGAATGTTTCCTTACTGTTAGATACAGTAACATGCTACTTGGTCTGAATGTTTCCTTACTGTTAGATACAGTAACATGTTACTTGGTCTGAATGGTTCCTTACTGTTAGATACAGTAACATGTTACTTGGTCTGAATGTTTCCTTACTGTTAGATACAGTCACATGTTACTTGGTCTGAATGTTTCCTTACTGTTTACATAAAGTAACATGTTACTTAATCTGAATGTTTTCTTACTGTTTACATAAAGTAACATGATACTTGGTCTCAATGTTTCCTTACTGTTTACATAAAACTACATGTTACTTGGTCTGAATGTAAGGAGGAAGTCCCGTTGACATTTCGCTGGAGGATATGAAGAGCAGTTTTTCACCACGAGAAATAACTGCCAAAACATTTACTGCACCACCTCTTTATGTGTTCCCTATGGAAAGAACAGTCGTCCTTCAACTGTTAATCCCACTGTTGGCTTGCTATTTTGCCTGAATAACATAGTGAAGGTAGATAATTCTGGTTGATATTCATTAATGGTTAGCCCTTCTTTCGAAACAACCTCTTTGAACTGTCTTTCGTTTCTGTTCTTCTTGAAACCCTAGTAAGGATGTGATCACGTTATTCCTGTCATAAGATACGTTAATCTGATCAAAATACAATAATTTCTATCAATAGTTTATTAGCATCTACCAGTACACTTTACTGTAACAATGTTTCTTTTAGAGTGATGAAATTTCAAGACTGACAGATACAGTAAATTTTGGTACCCTATTGTTCTGGAAATGTCCATTTTTTCACACCATTTCTAGAAAATCAAAAAAATGCATACCTTTTAACATGGGGCACAAGATGAGGCGTAACTCTAAAACAAGTATAGAGAAAGTGTCTGAGCAAATGAGTGATCTTGACAAACAAATGCTCAAAACAAGTTATACAGACCAAAATAAAAGTCGAATTAAAAGGTTTTAATTGTGCAGGTTTCTTGGATGCCACATATTTTTGTTACGTGAATGAGACATTGTGTTACATTTGATGATTGATACAATTTTAGTTACGTAGATGTAACCCATAGGAATTTGTCGTTTTTCTGAAATGTATATGTGTGGTGAATATTTTATGAACTGCTTTGGGAGAATATTTTCTTGTCCCTTGGTTTTGTTAGGTTTTAAAGTAACACACCAATTATCAAGAGATGAAGAGAAATGTTACCTTTGTTTTTAGTGACCAATGGATTGATTGGTGCATTCTAGACAGATAATTGACCACCACATTTCATAGGACGAGTACAGCAAAGTTTGGAAACGGGTAAAATATCCACAAGAAATACGTTAATAAGTAAGGTGAGGCTACTACAATGTATTATAATATATACTTTAACATCATCATCCAGGTGAGGCTACTACAATGTATTATAATATATACTTTAACATCATCATCCAGGTGAGGCTACTACAATGTATTATAATATATACTTTAACATCATCATCCAGGTGAGGCTACGACAATGTATTATAATATATACTTTAACATCATCATCCAGGTGAGGCTACTACAATGTATTATAATATATACTTTAACATCATCATCCAGGTGAGGCTACTACAATGTATTATAATATATACTTTAACATCATCATCCAGGTGAGGCTACTACAATGTATTAAAATATATACTTTAACATCATCATCCAGGTGAGGCTACTACAATATATTATAATATATACTTTAACATCATCATCCAGGTGAGGCTACTACAATGTATTATAATATATACTTTAACATCATAATCCAGGTGAGGGTACTACAATGTGTTATAATATATACTTTAACATCATAATCCAGGTGAGGCTACTACAATGTATTATAATATATACTTTAACATCATCATCCAGGTGAGGCTACTACAATGTATTATAATATATACTTTAACATCATCATCCAGGTGAGGCTACTACAATGTATTATAATATATACTTTAACATCATAATCCAGGTGAGGCTACTACAATGTATTAAAATATTTACTTTAACATCATAATCCAAATGAGGCTACTACAGGGTATTATAATATATACTTTAACATCATCATTCAGGTGAGGCTACTACAATGTATTATAATATATACTTTAACATCATCATCCAGGTGAGGCTACTACAATGTATTATAATATATACTTTAACATCATCATCCAGGTGAGGCTACTACAATGTATTATAATATATACTTTAACATCATCATCCAGGTGAGGCTACTACAATGTATTATAATATATACTTTAACATCATCATCCAGGTGAGGCTACTACAATGTATTATAATATATACTTTAACATCATCATCCAGGTGAGGCTACTACAATGTATTATAATATATACTTTAACATCATCATCCAGGTGAGGCTACTACAATGTATTATAATATATACTTTAACATCATCATCCAGGTGAGGCTACTACAATGTATTATAATATATACTTTAACATCATCATCCAGGTGAGGCTACTACAATGTATTATAATATATACTTTAACATCATCATCCAGGTGAGGCTACTACAATGTATTATAATATATACTTTAACATCATCATCCAGGTGAGGCTACTACAATGTATTATAATATATACTTTAACATCATCATCCAGGTGAGGCTACTACAATGTATTATAATATATACTTTAACATCATCATCCAGGTGAGGCTACTACAATGTATTATAATATATACTTTAACATCATCATCCAGGTGAGGCTACTACAATGTATTATAATATATACTTTAACATCATCATCCAGGTGAGGCTACTACAATGTATTATAATATATACTTTAACATCATCATCCAGGTGAGGCTACTACAATGTATTATAATATATACTTTAACATCATCATCCAGGTGAGGCTACTACAATGTATTATAATATATACTTTAACATCATCATCCAGGTGAGGCTACTACAATGTATTATAATATATACTTTAACATCATCATCCAGGTGAGGCTACTACAATGTATTATAATATATACTTTAACATCATCATCCAGGTGAGGCTACTACAATGTATTATAATATATACTTTAACATCATCATCCAGGTGAGGCTACTACAATGTATTATAATATATACTTTAACATCATCATCCAGGTGAGGCTACTACAATGTATTATAATATATACTTTAACATCATCATCCAGGTGAGGCTACTACAATGTATTATAATATATACTTTAACATCATCATCCAGGTGAGGCTACTACAATGTATTATAATATATACTTTAACATCATCATCCAGGTGAGGCTACTACAATGTATTATAATATATACTTTAACATCATCATCCAGGTGAGGCTACTACAATGTATTATAATATATACTTTAACATCATCATCCAGGTGAGGCTACTACAATGTATTATAATATATACTTTAACATCATCATCCAGGTGAGGCTACTACAATGTATTAAAATATATACTTTAACATCATCATCCAGGTGAGGCTACTACAATGTATTATATATATATACTTTAACATCATCATCCAGGTGAGGCTACTACAATGTATTATAATATATACTTTAACATCATCATCCAGGTGAGGCTACTACAATGTATTATAATATATACTTTAACATCATCATCCAGGTGAGGCTACTACAATGTATTATAATATATACTTTAACATCATCATCCAGGTGAGGCTACTACAATGTATTATCAATATATACTTTACTTTAACATCATCATCCAGGTGAGGCTACTACAATGTATTATAATATATACTTTAACATCATCATCCAGGTGAGGCTACTACAATGTATTATAATATATACTTTAACATCATCATCCAGGTGAGGCTACTACAATGTATTATAATATATACTTTAACATCATCATCCAGGTGAGGCTACTACAATGTATTATAATATATACTTTAACATCATCATCCAGGTGAGGCTACTACAATGTATTATAATATATACTTTAACATCATCATCCAGGTGAGGCTACTACAATGTATTATAATATATACTTTAACATCATCATCCAGGTGAGGCTACTACAATGTATTATAATATATACTTTAACATCATCATCCAGGTGAGGCTACTACAATGTATTATAATATATACTTTAACATCATCATCCAGGTGAGGCTACTACAATGTATTATAATATATACTTTAACATCATCATCCAGGTGAGGCTACTACAATGTATTATAATATATACTTTAACATCATCATCCAGGTGAGGCTACTACAATGTATTATAATATATACTTTAACATCATCATCCAGGTGAGGCTACTACAATGTATTATAATATATACTTTAACATCATCATCCAGGTGAGGCTACTACAATGTATTATAATATATACTTTAACATCATCATCCAGGTGAGGCTACTACAATGTATTATAATATATACTTTAACATCATCATCCAGGTGAGGCTACTACAATGTATTATAATATATACTTTAACATCATCATCCAGGTGAGGCTACTACAATGTATTATAATATATACTTTAACATCATCATCCAGGTGAGGCTACTACAATGTATTATAATATATACTTTAACATCATCATCCAGGTGAGGCTACTACAATGTATTATAATATATACTTTAACATCATCATCCAGGTGAGGCTACTACAATGTATTATAATATATACTTTAACATCATCATCCAGGTGAGGCTACTACAATGTATTATAATATATACTTTAACATCATCATCCAGGTGAGGCTACTACAATGTATTATAATATATACTTTAACATCATCATCCAGGTGAGGCTACTACAATGTATTATAATATATACTTTAACATCATCATCCAGGTGAGGCTACTACAATGTATTATAATATATACTTTAACATCATCATCCAGGTGAGGCTACTACAATGTATTATAATATATACTTTAACATCATCATCCAGGTGAGGCTACTACAATGTATTATAATATATACTTTAACATCATCATCCAGGTGAGGCTACTACAATGTATTATAATATATACTTTAACATCATCATCCAGGTGAGGCTACTACAATGTATTAAAATATATACTTTAACATCATCATCCAGGTGAGGCTACTACAATGTATTATAATATATACTTTAACATCATCATCCAGGTGAGGCTACTACAATGTATTATAATATATACTTTAACATCATCATCCAGGTGAGGCTACTACAATGTATTATAATATATACTTTAACATCATCATCCAGGTGAGGCTACTACAATGTATTATAATATATACTTTAACATCATCATCCAGGTGAGGCTACTACAATGTATTATAATATATACTTTAACATCATCATCCAGGTGAGGCTACTACAATGTATTATAATATATACTTTAACATCATCATCCAGGTGAGGCTACTACAATGTATTATAATATATACTTTAACATCATCATCCAGGTGAGGCTACTACAATGTATTATAATATATACTTTAACATCATCATCCAGGTGAGGCTACTACAATGTATTATAATATATACTTTAACATCATCATCCAGGTGAGGCTACTACAATGTATTATAATATATACTTTAACATCATCATCCAGGTGAGGCTACTACAATGTATTATAATATATACTTTAACATCATCATCCAGGTGAGGCTACTACAATGTATTATAATATATACTTTAACATCATCATCCAGGTGAGGCTACTACAATGTATTATAATATATACTTTAACATCATCATCCAGGTGAGGCTACTACAATGTATTATAATATATACTTTAACATCATCATCCAGGTGAGGCTACTACAATGTATTATAATATATACTTTAACATCATCATCCAGGTGAGGCTACTACAATGTATTATAATATATACTTTAACATCATCATCCTGGTGAGGCTACTACAATGTATTATAATATATACTTTAACATCATCATCCAGGTGAGGCTACTACAATGTATTATAATATATACTTTAACATCATCATCCAGGTGAGGCTACTACAATGTATTATAATATATACTTTAACATCATCATCCAGGTGAGGCTACTACAATGTATTATAATATATACTTTAACATCATCATCCAGGTGAGGCTACTACAATGTATTATAATATATACTTTAACATCATCATCCAGGTGAGGCTACTACAATGTATTAAAATATATACTTTAACGTCATCATCACGTTTCAAAATTTATTTCTTAAATCACTTTCACCTTTCTTTGGTTTCGAAGTGTAAAATCACTTATTGAATATTTTCAGATCGAATTCCCAATTATTAATTAATACCCCTTTTCCTTTCATGAATCATTCGTAACTATAACTTTTAAATATTTCGTTCATTTTGTTTTTCTATTTAAAAAGTTTTACTCCTCCTTCACTTCATTTAAGTTTTGGTCAACAGATGTCACTACTTTTTGACTCCTCTGAAATGAGGTTTTACAGTCTTAACCTGATTTGTATTTATACGGTTTACTCTCAAACGCATGTCATTTTATTTTTCATTGAGAAGACATTCTCGATATTGTTATATAACTCCAAACTAAAACAAGCGAAATCGTCATTTCACATTTTTATTTGAAAGGTTCAAGTATTGATGTAAAGACAAGAGCTACGTTTGATGTTTGAAGTTTTATTGGAAAGATTCTTTTACTGTTTTCAGTAAGTAACTTTTATTTTGTCTCCAAGGAATTTTTTTAACATCAGACACAGTAATCTGAAGTATTTATTCCAATTCAGTTTATACTTTGTTTTGTATTGAAATATGTTAATTTACCATGAGATTAGTGTGGTATAGATAAGAGTTTGTGTGACAGAATACTTTAGATATAAACATAAAAGAGCACATGAAGAAGTTATCAAACTTGCAAACAGAATGACATAAAAAAATCTAACTACATCATAGTTTTATACTACATATGGTATACAACAAAACAAGTAAAACTCTCTGTCTGGATGTTGTTATCAAAATGTCTAGTTCATCTACGTTTGCCGCAAAGAACAGATGGCGGTAAATTCCAGGTGATTTATTTAAGAATTTCGTCTAGCACTTAACAAGTTATCACTAGATTAGAAAAGTTTATATTCACTGATAAACAAAGGTTTTCATATATAATTCCCTTCCACTTGGAGTTATTCATGTTGTGAAAAACGAATAAGACACACATCGATAAATAAAATATCCACAGTACCATACACTAAAATATAATATAATATCCACAGTACCATACACTAAAATATAATGAAATATCCACAGTACCATACATAAAAATATAACAAAATATCCACAGTAACATACACTAAAATATAATAGAATATTCACAGTATCATATACTATTATAAAATAATTCAAGAGTATTTTAAAACAAGGGTCATTTGAAGAATAATGAAAATCAATATAATTAAAGCTTTTTATATCTAAGACACGGGAAACAAATAGTACGTCTCCGATCTACAAAACCATTTGTGATAACAGGATAATTGATAACCAGGGACGGCAACATGATTTTCTAATGAACGAGGGTTCTTATTTTTAATGTACCAAAAGAAAGTCGTAGATTGTATTTGTGAACCAAACAAAGAGTATTTATAGTTGTAATATTGAAATAATATTGTAATGTTTACTGTGTAAAATGTGGTGGTTAGTGAGTGAACAACAATCACCAAATAATAATTTAATTTATTATTGTTTTAAATGTTAGAAATAAGTGTTCAGCTATTTCTTTAGTTTTGACTTATTCTACTATATGTTTCTCTGAACACATATTAAAAACTTACCACTATATTTTATTTTTGTATATTATTCTAGATTGTCCGAACAAAGTTCACTATAAATCAGGAAAAATATGAAAAACAGGAATACGGAAAGAGGAAACACTTCCTTTGAAGTGTCAAAGACATTTGATCTCCCTTTCAGAAAATCAAATTTCCTGGTATTGGAATTATTCTAACTGTATTTCAGTGTATTGCTCAATGTATTCAATGGATGCTGGTTAAACTTACTCCAGGTGTCTCCAGACAGGTTATTTTGATTTACCGTGGAATATATATGGCTGCTTTCTGTGTACCAATTATTTTACATAGCCGTCACTCTTTCTTCCCAAAGATTCTGTTCCAGTATTTAATAATATGCATCCGAGGAATTACTGGAACGATAGGTATATTGTTCTTGTATAATTCGTTAAACTTCTTGCCACTAAGCGATGTTACAGTCCTTACAAAGACACAAATTATATTCACTGTAATTCTAGCTTTTTTCATTCTGCGAGAAACAATACATTTTATTGACGTAATAGCCATCCCGTTAGCCATTGTTGGGATCATCTTAATTAGTTGTCCATCTTTTATTTTTGGAGGATTGGACAGTAAATTGGATACACAATCTCGAATTTTGGATCGTTACTAGCTGTTGGTTACGGTTTTTCTCCTCGTTGTCGACCATCATAGTGCGTAGGATAAAATCTTTAAACTATGCTGTGGTTATCTTCCATTACTGTGTCATCCAGACTCTACTGTTATGCACTTATCAGTTTATTGTTAACGATACTGTATTTCCAGAATGTGGAACTGTGATTTGGTTTATATTTGGAATTGGAATACTTAGTTTTTTCACTCAGTATATTTATGTTAACGCCCTCTACATTGAAAAGGCTAGTTGTGTGGCTTTAGTGGGTTCCTTAGAAATTGTTTTTTCTTTTATCTTTCAAATCACGATAACTGGTGAAGATGTAACTTTGTCGAGTGTGGTAGGTGCAGTGTTCATTACATTAGCAGTAGTAATGAAAGCATGTGTTCAATGGTATTCTGAAAGTCCTGATAGTTTTTGGAAAGCTTTGAACAAAATAGGCTTAAGATACTTTAATAATTAATAGAAGCTTCGACTAATTTCTCTATACAGGAGTAATATGATCGATATTGAAATTCATAATATCAATTCTTAAAGTGTATTTGGAAAAGTGTTTTTAATCAACGTCATACTTTTAATGAATCTTTATTTATTAAGATTAATAACCATTAATTAATAAGAAATTATAAAATTAATAAGAAAAATGTTGAAACCTTTCTTTATGTAATCAAAATGCATGAAAAAGTATAAATAAATATTCTGTAACATAAATATTGTTGTTAATATTTTCTAAAATTCATCTCTGAAGTCATTCATAGAAACAAAAATTCATATTTGGAAACAAATAAAATAATATTATTACACATAATTTATATATATCTCACATTTGAAATATCTAAAGACTAAACACAGTTTTAGATAGAAATTTACATTGTAGGACTTTGGATTGTTTTTGTTTTTCATACCATTAAAGTACAGAAACTTTATTATATCATTTGTTAGAATGAGACCCTTAACGCAAGCTCTGACTGGTTTCTTCATAGGAGGTGAGGAGCAAAGAGCTCCATGAGGTGGAAACAATGATGCTGTACTTACAAAATATGGAACCAGAGGGGCGTGTAGCTAGTCTTACATTGCTGTGAGTCATAGTTCCACAAAGTGGAATCAGATCGTGCATAACTATAGGAAAGCGTGTAATGATGAAGTAATCACTGCTGAGAATTCATGAACCAACCACAAGAGAAAAATGTAGATCAATAAATATCAACATATCATCATATCTCTAGTAATGATAAAAGCCTAAGATTAACATTACAGCTAGTTTATATACTATTTTACATAATCCTGAAGAGAATGAAGTGAAGTGATTAGTTCTGTTAAGGCATTACAGGTGGATCATATAACTTAGAAGATATTATCATATAAACTATCAGCTTACAGTTAGAGCTACCACTAATAAAATTAATTGTATTACGTAGATTTTACCAGTAAATGCAAACAAATTATATTGTTAATTCATATCCATAATCATTTAAAGAGTTGATTCAAAGGAAAATTATTACTGGAATGATGCAACTGTAATAACCCTGTTACGTCAGTCATGCTTTACTTACATTGAATACGTTTTCTATTCAATTTTATAGTCAATACTATTTTACCTTATTTGCATAAAATAATGTTCACATTATCTGTTGTAACATAATTATTTATATCTCTTCATATTTACCACACATAATAATTTAACATTGAAACTTACAAACACATAATGCATATTTGAATATTTATAAATATTGTCTGGTGTTATTGGTCACATATATATTTATCCTACTTTCTATGTTTGTAACACCATTATTATATATATCCCTAATTTCGAGACGGTTGCATACCTATAAGTCAAGTGATCTCACTACAAATTGTATGGTCAACAAAACAAGTCGTATTTATCGACCACACAAAATCAGTTTGTAAAAACATTCATATAAATTCACTTAAACAGCATGTCAGAATTCATCGAAGTGATTGCCTCTTATTCCCCAGAGATCATAAGTCAAAGGGGTATGACCTGTCTTGGCCATGTTTCAGAGTTAAAGAGCCTTGATCGTATTTGAAGATGTCAAGTAAGGAAGAGACAAACGCTATCCACTTTACAATGATTTCGCAAAAATCAATTGAAACGTTCTGTTGATGATAAATCGGGGTACAACGAGAAGCCTCTTGTCTCTAGTAAATCTACTGAAAGTAAGTCAAGTCATGAACTCGTATTGAAGGTTTCACACTAAGGTCGTATTTGTACGTGACCAAGGGTCCGTTAGACATAGAAAAGCACTGTAATATTTGATAGCGTAATTCCTCTCTTCTTTAAAACCATTAGTCTTCTTTGAAACCATTGGTGGAATATTATCTGTTCCAGATGTCTTATCATGTGTTATTTTTACGAGGTGTACGTATGTGAACATTAAATATCTGATGTGCATTGGTAGGGAAAAGTAGCAACGAAAACATTATTAAAGGGTTATAACTTTTATACTAAAGCCATAGAATTTAGATGAACTGTTTCTTGTCATCACCCCATGCAATCGATATAGCCGTATCAAGCATCTATATTTAAGGAAGTTGCTTAATTTCATTTCACTTAATGCTAACCATTCTTTAATTAGAATAATTTCATACAATTTAGTAAATTTTGCTGAAAAGTTGGTAATGAATAAGCAATAATAACCATCTTCCCGTTTGATTCTTTTGAAAACTTGAGCAAGAAACTGTTAATATAGTTTGTTCTGCCTAGCCAATATTCATGTATTTGCCCAATTTTAGCTGTTTTTTTTACCTCAATTTTAGCTGTTTTAAATCAGCCATCTTTAATCAAATGACAAAAGTTTAAAACGGGGAACGGTTTAATTAACAGGTAATTTTGTTCACCAGTTCCTAAATAAAAAATGTTAATGAAAATGTTCCCCTCTAGTAATACCGGGGTAAGTCTGCGGACCTACAACGATAGAAGTCTGCTATTGATACCCGTGGTGAGCAGAGAACAAATAGCTCATTAACTTAAAAAAAAGAAAACAAATTAAAACATATAATGTTTGGTTTTGAAATGGTTTATTCCACACTTAAAATATAAATTTTCCATTCCCTTTGTGAACTCCTAAAACCGTCCAATGTGAAATGCCCATTCCTTTACACTTTTAACATGCTTTATTAAATCCTGATCACCATTTAAGCAGCTCATTTCAGTGGTCTGTTAGATGTCATTCCTATGAGGATCGAATGTACGGATGGAACATGGAGGCTGTATGTATTGTGCATTCTGAATACAATTTGGCATAGTGACTACTGAATAACATGCCACGTTTATCACACATGGAAGGTCACCATGCTGACAGTATTCTACAACTGGATGGAAGCTAGATTGTAATGCAATCGGTCAATCATTATGAGGCTAGTTCAGTGCCACAGTTTGAGAGGATCATTTGATGACTAACAGCGTCCTGGATGGCAGTACATCACTACATTAAGATAGAGCCATTCATATGAGCCCAGATTGATAGTAAGACTTCACGTGATTCGTCAGGACTACTTGACCACCATAAAAGCATCTTTGACTAGTTAGGAACCAAGACTTCACTTTAGCACATCATCAAACAAGAATGTAATAATATTGGCAGCAAGAGAGATGATTGGTTTAGGTCTTCTTAGAACAAAGCCATATGGTGCTATCTGTTATGTCCACTGAGAGAGAGTGAAACACTGTTCTATTCACAGATGAGTCACGTTTTCGTATTGTCGGGTCTGATGGACTTCAACTTGTCTGGAGAAGAGAAGGAAAACAATATGACGACAGACCAATCACTGGAGTGTCCCTAGTGTAGTGGTATGAGGAGGCAACCACAGAATATCACATACAGAGAAACCTGAATGCTCAACGTGCTAAAACCCCACGTAATTTCCTTCCTCAGAGACCACCCTGAAGTCACTGTATTGTAGCTGGACAATGCTTGTTTACACTCTGCACGTATCCATGCAGAATATGTTGTCGTAATTATATGATCATTATACTTACCACTACCTTCACTGGACTGAAGATATATGGGATGAGGTAGGCTACAACACCTTCAAAGATTACAAAGAGAGCAGATAACAGTTGATCCAGATATTGCAGGACAAGTGGCGTGGGATTTTTCAATATAAAACAAGACATCTGGTAACCAGTAGTCTCCAGTGATCACCACAGAACAGATAACAACTAATCCAAATACAGCAGGACGAGTGGCAGAAGAGTCTTCAATATGGGATAAGACATCTAGTAGCCAGTAATCTCCAGAAATTACCAGAGAACAGATATCAGCTTACCCATGTACTGCAAGACGACTGGCAGTATATTTTTCAATACAGGATAAGACGTCTGGTAAGCAGTATGAGACGTATGACCATGGAACTCTTTGTTTACATTATTGAACAAAAAAAAACAACAACAAAAGACTGTCAGGTGTTTCGGTTTAAATATGTGAGTACCCATTACTTAAAAATAGAAATAACCAGGGTTGTCAGAAAATTTCTTTCTCTTCACCCCACTCATAAGTTTGGTATTTTGATCATGCAACCCGAAAAAAAAATATATAATAAAATAATACAATAATAATAATTCTAAACAAAACAACCATTTCTTGAATTTCACTTGAGAAAGGCTGGCAAGCCAGCAACCCCAGAAAAACCAACAACAGACCCGATGTGTGAATATTACAGAAATCAACGGCTGATGTGGGCCTCAGGCCCCCTGATGTGGGCCTCGGCCCTTCACCGAATGTGGGTATCAGGGCCCTTCAACGGCTGATGTGGGACTCAGGATCTTCAACGAGTGATGTGGGACTCAGGATCTTTCAGGGCCGGAGGGGGATTCGAAGATATTATGATAAGATTTTGATGTTGGGGATACAGAAGAACCCAACTTTTACTTGTCTGTCTCTAATTATTCCCTGGAGTGCCTGAGCTATACGACAGAAGTTACGGTTCCTTTCTTTGTAAAAGATGTAAAAACAATATACAAACATTTACGATTATGGCTCTAGGTATTACATAAGTAACAAGGAGACTGGTGGATGTGTGTGGTGTTTCAGCCATTGCTGGGAATTGTCGAGTTAGTGTGTTTTAGCATTGAGCTAGTAATTTTTAGCTGAATATTTTCTCACTAACATGGAGTAAAATATTAAGGGGTAGTCGATATGCCACGTTTATTATCTGGTATTGTATATTCTTTAATCGTTTTCTGAGGCGACTGGACATGTTTCAAGTGATCCTTGTTTTAAATACTCTTGCCTTAATTTATATACGGTATAATACTGTGGATATTTTGTTGTATTTTAGAATACAGCACTTTGGATATATTATTATATGTCAGTGTATGGTACTGTGTATGATTTGCTATATTTTAGAGTATTGAAATGTGGTTATTTTATAAAAAATTTTATATGGTACCACGGATATTTTATTATATATTAGTATATGACATTGTGGATATTTTATCATATATTAGTATATGACATTGTGAATATTTTGATGTATTTTAGTGCAATATATTGTGGACATTTTAGTATATTTTTGTGTATGGTACTGAGGATGTTTTATTACATGTTATAGTATGGTACTCGGGATATTTCATTATATTTTAGTATTTGGCATCATGGATATTTTACTGCATATCAGTCTACGGTACTGTGGATATTTTGTTACATTTTATTACTTAATATTGTAGATATTTTCTTATATTTTAGTGTATCGTAGTGTGACTATTTTGTTATATTTTAGTGTATGGTACTGTAGAACTTTTGTTATATGTTAGTGTATAGCACTGTAGATATTTTGTTATATTTTAGTGTATGGAATTGTGTTTTTGTATTATATTTTAGTAAACGGTACAACGGTTATATTTTAGTGTATGCTACAATGGATATTTTATTATAGTTTAGTATGTAATGTGGATATTTTGTTACATTTAGTATCTGATACCATGCAGAGCTTAAGATATTTTAGTATATGATAGTGTGAATATTTTAATATTTTTCAGTAAATGGTACTGTAGTTATTTTATTATATTTTAGTATGTGGTAATGTGGATATTTTGTTATATTTTAGTGTATGGTACTGCGAATATTTTGTTATATTTTAGTGTATGGCACTTTTGAATATTTTGTTATATTGTAGTTTATGGTTCTGTGGATATTTTATTTACCGACCTGTGTCTTTTTGTTTCTTTCACAACCTGAATAACTCCAACTGGAGGGGAATTATATCTGAAAAACCTTCATTTACCAGAGGATCTAGCTTTTCTAAGTGTTAGACTTAAATAAATCACCCAGAATTTACTATAATCTCATGTTTGAGGCCGATAATGCATAAACTGTTTTGTAACATCATCGAGACAAACAGTTTTATTATGTTAATCTAATAAATGAAGTAAATTCTCGGTATTTCTCTCTATATATTATTTTGTCTGGAACAAGAGAACATTTCCAACAACTGTATAGAATTATATTAACGTGAGCGAAAGAGTTCCTTCTTCAATATATCTACATATGGCTGTACATTTATTGAAAATACGATAATTATCAACATACATAAAAGCATGCTGTAAAACACATGTGGATCTAAAACTTAGATGACTCATGTTTGTGAATGTTTAATTTATCATAAAACGGATGGAACTTCAAGTGGATTTCTCGTTATCAACTACGACGTGTAATTTACTCGCATTTGTTCCGATTATTTTTTTTTGTTTACTTTAGTGTCAACGAACAGTGGGATTAACCGTCACATTGTATTGTCTTCATGTCTGACAAAACATATATGTTTGGATAAATGGGGATTCGATACCGTGACCTTAAGACTACGGGTCAAGCACATTAGCCAAATGGTCCATGTTACATTACACTCGATATTGTTTTCATCGTTTGTCATTCTGTTTGCAAGTTTCATAACTTCTTTATGTGTTAGTTTATGTTTGTCCCTGAAACATTCTGTCACACACTCTTATCTTCACGAAACAATCTGATGGTAAATAAACACATTTCAATACTAAACAAAACAAAAACTGGATAACAGTAAATATATCAAGTTAATGTGTAAAATGGCAAAACATGGGTCTTATTTTTACATCAAGATCGGAACTCTTCAAATAATAAATAAATTTCACTGACCTAAATAACATCTTGTTTCAGCCTTTTATCCAGCTGATATTTATTTTAATTTTTATTGATTGATTGTTTGGATTAAGTACAAAGCTTCACAATGATCTATTTGTGCTTCACTTAACACACCTATCGAAACTCAGATTTTTAATGGTGGGTGTTCGCAGATATAATGCTGTGCCATTGGAGGACATTAACTCTTGAAAGAGACACTATCAGTTATTGTATCCGTTAATAAAAGACACCATCACTAATCCATCTATTAATCGAAACCCCATTATTGCAGCCATTAACTATAAATCACTGTATCGACTATCCAAAGATAGTACGACTTGTTCTATCTTTTAAAAACACCATCAACAATATGATAAATGGAGTAAACAACAAAGAGAATACAAACAATAAAACACTGTAAACTCTATGATAATTGAAAACCTAAGAAACAGATTACAAACATTAAAAATACTATCAACTCTAGTGGTGTACACAACAAACATTAAAATACTATGAGCTCTATACACAACAAATATACAAACATTAAAACACAATCAACTCTGTGTTATGTGGAGTACACAACAAATATACAAACATTAAAACACAATCAACTCTGTGTATTCACAACAAATATACAAATTGGTATTCATTACAAAATAAGTGGAGTGCATAATAAACATTAAAAACACTATCTAAAGTACACAACAAAGAGAATACAAAAATAAGAATTACCATCAACTCTATGTAAAGTGGAATACATAACAAACAGAACAGAAACATTAAAAACACAATAATCTTTATGTTAAGAAGTGTACAACGTAAACTGTTTTTGAAAAAATAACAATAACAAGAGAGAAAACTTCTCTTGTTATATCTTGTTATAATATTCTGATAAACAGACTGAAACCAGGCGGTCAATAAGAAGTATATTTTATTTTCACTCAGCCCAAGATAGAACGTGACACCTTGGTTACCGACTCGTAACAATCTTGACTGAATGTGGTTTGAACAAACAATTTAAAATCCTTTTTTTGTTGACAGATTCTGAAGACCATGTCAACTTTTTAACTTTTGTACTCGGTTATTTTTATTTTAGTTACTAAAAATTATCAGTTATTTATTTTGAACAACACGGAAGTTTTACAAAACAGACAAAAAACATGTCACTAACATTTGAAGACTAATTTTCTAAAGTTCGACTTTCGTATGACAGATGTTTGTGAATCGAACACATGTGTATCAGCGTATCTTTCAAAAGACACACCTGTGTCAAAACACGGTAGCTGTAACTTACTGTGGAATATTACAGTGCATGTTTCTCTCAACTTTTATTTAACAGAAATAATTTTAACAGATATTCAATATCTGTGAAGCCAGACATTTTAAAACCAGTCAAACCTATCTTGACGACTGCGTGGAGGTTTGTTTGCTTGTTTTGTATTTTACGAAAATCCACACTGGGGCTATCTACTTTAACAGTCGCTAATTTAGCACTGCAAAACTAGACGGAAGGCAGCCACTGATTAACATCTACCGCCAACACTTGGGCTACTTTTTACCAATGAACAGGAGGATTGATCGTAATATTATAACGCTCCAACGGCTGAAAGGGCCTGCATATTTGGTGTGACAAGGATTCGAACTCACAACTTCAGATTGCGAGTCGAGCGCCATAACCACGAGTCCATCCTTGGTCAATGTGGAGAACGAACCTTCTATTTCTCTTTCTATGTTCCTTAACTTAGAAATGACCACTTGATATACAGTGGTCAAGGTAAATAATATATACATCACATTTTCCTACCATCATGGATATTCATCTAGTGATACATTTTCAGGTTTTCTTCACTTGTGTTTACTATTATTCACCAACGTTTAAATAACACAAGGGTGAACATGATCCCCCTCTCGTTTTTCTATTTTCAACACCACCCATCCACCACTAACCCCCAACCACCAGCCCGCGGCTTGACTCGAGCGGAAGAAGGATCTGTTTCAATTCAACCCCTATCAACAACACCCCTTTACACACCTGTCGAGCACATGGAAGAAAAGTCATTAAGGCTATTAATGCAATCTGCTATAGCTAACATAGTTCTGAGACAGAACTTTTCACTCACTATATAATCATAAAATTTAACCCTATACATTCACGGCCACATCATCAGACTCCAATTTATTATCACACTCAACAGAGAGATGTAAACTTTAACTAATAGAGAAAAATAATTACATCAAAGAACTAAAATTACATCAGTAGAACAAAGAGTGGGATAACTTTTGTCAATCTATAGACGAAAACGACTCCTCCACCTTTAAAAACAAATTACATCCATGTGTAAAAACTCTCAAAACACTGACCTACATAAAGTTACCATTTGTGGTGTACTAGCTTTCATACACACAAAATTAACACAATAGCCAACACTCACCTAAAAAAAGTTACCTTTTTATGTAATGACTCTCACACACATGACAATAACACAAGTGCCAACACTGACTCAGCAGAAAAATAACCAACATTTGGCAAAAACAAGCAACAAAATATTACATTACAGTTAACACCAAATTTATTCAAAAAACCAGGCACAAAACTGAAGTCTATACTATGTAAAAACAACACTGACGAACAGAACACCAACATTATTTATAAAATATAATAACTGCCACAACTTCTGTATTGGAGAAACAAGCAGAAAAATGGAAACCAGATTCAAAGAACATAAAAAGCCACCTTCACACGTTTTCGAAAATAGCAAGTCATATAAACACAACATAACCATAGAAAACACTCGTACTAAATAAAGAAACAAACATAAACAAACGTAAAATTAAAGAAGCCCTGGGCTTCTCTATTACCATCGAATAGTGGGATTGGTTGTGACTATGTAGCTCCTCCAAAGATAAAAGAACGAATTCCTTTGGTGTGACAGTGATTGGAACCTACGATGATCAGAATACTAGTTAATCGCGCTTACCACCTGGTCATACTCGACCAAATATGGTAGAACATTGACGCTGTGTTAGAGAATATAACATGCGTTCCTGTTGTACAACATACAGAGTGGAAGATAACATGAGTAAAGGCAGATGATCAGATGGAATCTTATAAAAGCCTATATACTGAGAACATTGTAGGTTCTAATGATGCATGTGATATGGTACATGCAAGACCCACAGAAATGTCCTTGTCCCATACCAGAAGATATTATTTATGAAGCAGTTGCTAAGCAAATGCCCGAGTAGAGCAGAGAAGGTAGTGTGTGAATATAATAACATTTACGAATTTCTATTTTAGTCTGTGTAACTTGTTTTGAGCATTTGTTCGTGAAGATCACTTCTTTGCTTAGACTTTCTCTATACTTGTTGTAAAGTTACGCCTCATCTTGTGTCCCATTTTAAAAGTTATGAATTATTTTGATTTTCCAGAAATGGTGTGAGAAAATCGAAATTTCCAGAACAATAGGGTACCCAAGTTTGCTGTATCTGTCAGTCTTGAAATATCATCACTGTAAAAGAAACATTGTTCCAGGAAAGTATACTAGTAGATGTTGATAAACTATTGATTTAAAGTATTGTATTTTGATCAGATTAACATATCTTATGACAGGAAAAACGTTATCACATCCTTACTAGGGTTTCAAGAAGAACAGTTCAAACGAGGTTGTTTTGAAAGAAGGTCTAACCATAAATGTATATCAACCAGAATTTTCCACCTTCAGTATATTATTTAGGCAAAATATCTAGCCAGTTCACAGATAGGACACTGGCAACATGTAAACGTTTTTGATAAGCCTGTTTGGCTTTTTTAAATTTGGTGGTATGATTCATGTTCATCACTCGAAGTATTTGGAGAGTGGGATTAACAGTTGAAGGACGACTATCTTTTCCAAACAGAACACATAATGAGGTGGTGCAGTAAATGTTTTGGCAACTATTTCTTGTGGTGAAAAACTGCTCTTCATATCTTCCAGCGAAATATCAATGACATCTCCTTCTAACATCACATGTAGATAATATTTCTACATATTTAAGGTTTACATTGAACAATAACTCTGTGTTACATTTACAGTACATACTTTAAAGTAGGAAGTTACAAGATTGATATGGCCAGAAGAGCCTACATATTTCAATTCCATTTACAACTGTTGTTTTAAACTGACCCAGAAACTCGCTGACAACAGTTCTAATTAAGCTATTGTTGGTGAGCTGCCGATCCTTCCAGTGATAAGCTGGGATGAACTTACGATGAAGTATATCAATAACCTTACCTACAGCATTCCATGTCTATTTGCATAGTATGGCAACAATGCACTTAAATAGCGACTTTCAGTATCGAAAGTTAAGCTTTAAAGAATATCACTATCTTTCTTTTGACTAATTAGTGGTTCGATTATTTTATTTTCAGTGAAAATGTATTACAGCCTTCCCTTTCATTGTTACCACAGGATTTTATTTTCTTTTGAAACTCACTAGTTCCTCCAGAATTGCAGTTTTCTGTAGAACAGTTGTACTTATGACAATTTCAGATCTACAACTGTGAGACTGAACTTGTGTTTATCGTGTAGAACTGATGAATGAAGATACATTATTTGTCAACATGTTACATATGGTTAGTTCATTAGTCCATAATGAAGAAGGCCATGTGAAACTAAGTCTCAGGATTTCCCAGTAATGTAAAATGGTATATGTTGTCTTATCGCGACACAAGGTGTCACTGAAACCATCTGCAGCTGTCTCTATTACTGCTCAAGAAAGAAGTCCCTGACCAATAAGAGGATATGGTGAGATGTTCTATTAGTGGATTCACCTTTACTTCCCAGAATTGATGCTACATACATTATCATCTGCACTGAAAGAACTATATTCGCTTTATTTTTGGACCCTCAAACTAGTAAGTTAAGTACTGGGAAATATAAATAGAATGGGTTTATATAATGGGTATGACTACAATACTATCCCTCAACCAAAAAATTGTTGATAAAATCAAATGTTTCCATCACCACAAACCCGCCATGGGTCAAAAAATAGATATTGAGAGTCGTTAAAGCTTAACTTTAAACACTGAAAGAAATTATTTAAGTGCATACTTGGCCAAGATGTTCAGCATTTCATCTAACTCAGCAAAATCTTAATAAAACACACATAACATCAAATTATTAACATTATATCAATTTGTGTTAAACATTAAGTACTTGGTTGGTCCTTCTTGCATCCTAATAACTTCTGCAAGGAGACATTGCATGCTGTAGATAAGGTTGCTGGTATACTTCATCGTAAGTTCATCTCAGCTTATCGCTAGAAGGCTCTGCAACTCACCTACAATAGCTTATTTAGAGCTTTTGTTAGCGATTTTCTGGTTCACTTCTACCCAACAGTTATCAATGGGAATAAGATATGGAGGCTCTACTGGCCATGTCGATCTTGTAACTTCCTACTCTAAAATATGTACTCCAAGTGAAATGTCATTATAATACTGGAACATAAAGTTATTGTTCAACTTTAATCTAGCATATATTAAAAATATTATATACATGTGATGTAAGAAGGAGGTCCCGTTGACAAATTTGCTGGAGGATATGAAGAGCAGTTTTTTCACCACAAGAAATAACTGCCAAAACATTTACTGCACCACCTCTTTATGTGTTCCCTATGGAAATAACAGTCGTCCTTCAACTATTAATCCCACTGTTGGCTTGCTATTTTGCCTGAATAACATAGTGAAGGTAGATAATTCTGGTTGATATTCATTTATGGTTAGCCCTTCTTTCAAAACAACCTCGTTTGAACTGTCTTTCGTTTCTGTTCTTCTTGAAACCCTAGTAAGGATGTGATCACGTTTTTCCTGTCATACGATATGTTAAGCTGATCAAAATACAATAATTTCTATCAATAGTTTATCAACATCTACCAGTATACTTTACTGTAACAATGTTTCTTTTAGTGTGATGATCTTTCAAGACTGACAAATACAGTAAACTTGGGTACTCTATTGTTATGGAAATGTCCATTTTATCACACCAATTCTAGAATATCAAAAAATTTCATACCTTTTAATCTGGGGCACATGATAAAACGTAACTCTACAACAAGTTTAGAGTAACTGTCTGAGTAAATAAGTGATCTGTTAAAAACACTATGTCAAAAGCATACCCTTTTACACAAAATAGATTTGTATATGTGTTTTAACTAACAAATGCTCAAAACAAGTTATACAGACAAAAATAAAAATTCACTAATGTTATTACATTCACACATTACCTTCTGTACTCTACTCGGGCATTTGCTTAGCAACTGCTTGATAAATAATACCTTCTGGTATTGATCAAGGACATTTCTGTGGGTCTTGCATGTACCATATCACATGCATCATTATAATCTCAAAACTTCTCAATATATAGGCTTTTATAAGACACAAGCTTATAATGTGTTTTTACTCAAGTTATCTTCTACTCTGTATGTTGTACAACAGAAACTCATGCATATTATCTGACACAGTCTCGGTGTTCTGTCTACCATATTGGGTCCAGTAAAGAGCAGTCCAAGAGTTAGCAGTAAGAGATGATGACTAGTTGTATTCTCTCTAACGTTACAGTTGTAAATTAGGGATGACTAATGCAGATAGCCCTTGTGTAACTTTGGGTTAAATTAAAAACAACAACAGATTTGCTCTATATATAAACCACATTTTACTGCGATCTCGGTGGGCCTAATTTCCACCTTCCATTGGTACACTTGTATGTTGCATTTTATATTTATACTGCATCAAGTAATCATTTAACATTGCCAAATACTCTGGTGAATTACTTTGGTAATCTTCCAATGCTGCATAAAGATAGCTGAAGAAGGGTGAGATTTTGTTTTTCATCAGAATATTCACTTTATACTTTGTTAACTAAAGTTGTAGCTTAAGAATTATGTGGTTTTCAAACATTTCTTGTTTTTCAGTATTTTTGCTTTTGATTCTTACCTAAGCCTACATCAGTCTGTAAACCACTTTCTTAGAAACAGAGCAAAGAAGAGTCAGAATCTTTATGTTAACTGTATATAACAAACCAAAAATTATATTTAAAGTATAGCTGTTATATGATTTAGTGTAAATCACATACTCTGTGTCATCTTTATATTTTTACATACATTTTAACCTATGTGTAAAATGATCTTGTGATAAATTTGAAATATGTTATTTTTAACTTTAATTGTTATCACAATACACTATTGTAATGGGCAGAAGAATGGTATAACTACCAGTAACAAGAACATACAGACTGACTTCTTTAATCATCAAAACATGAATCTGTTTCAAAGTTTGATAGAAAAAAGGTTTTTAATAAATTGATTCAAACATTTTATTATTTTGTAAGTTAAGATGTTTTTTTAATTCATTCAGTATAAAAGTGTCATTAATGAGATAAAATAATTCTGAATATTCCACATTTACAGTTGATGAGGCTTAGGATGCAACTAAACTCAGTGTTTATAACAGATAGTTGTGTATTTTCAGTTGATGAGGTTTAGGATGCCACTAAACTCAGTATTTATAACAGATAGTTGTGTATTTACACTTGATGAGGTTTAGGGTGCCACTAAACTCAGTATTTATAACAGATAGTTGTGTATTTACAGTTGATGAGGTTTAGGATGCCACTAAACTCAGTATTTATAACAGTTGTGTAGAGGTTTTGTGAAAAACTTGTATCTAAATTTAGAAACTTATAACATCAACTGGGTAACAACTTATAATTTAACTACTAGACTCAACTAACATCACCTGAACAAAAACAACTTGTGTTTTAAGTTAGATAATTAGTGTTAAATCTAATGATTACAATCAGGCACAGTTGTACTAAACATAAGTTACTTTTTCTGAGAAAAACAGACATTTATGTGAGCTCCATATCTGCTTCATTTCACTTCAATTTCAAAGATCTAAACTCAAGTCAGAAAGCACATTGTGATAAGATAATAATAATTTGGCAAATAATGATTTATGTGCATAACAAAATGATTACATGTCATACCACATGTGTAATATCTGAAGAAGGAAGATGAATGTATCACAACATATAGGATGTTGTTTCCAAACTATATCACTTTATTATACATATAAATCTTTGTCTGCCAACGTCTTATTACAGATATTTCATTCCACTTTAAAAATTATAATAATATGAAAGTAATGAGTTGAAGAATTGTGTACTATCTTGTTAACCCAACAAAATTCTGTTACAGCCTTGGGAAGAAAGAATCAAAATATCAGGATAAGGATAACAAGAGGATGAAGTTACTTGGT
Source organism: Tachypleus tridentatus (assembly GCF_004210375.1). Classification (NCBI taxonomy): domain Eukaryota; kingdom Metazoa; phylum Arthropoda; class Merostomata; order Xiphosura; family Limulidae; genus Tachypleus; species Tachypleus tridentatus. Next base: position 19,631,319 of record NC_134828.1, on the reverse strand, counting down.
CTGAATGTTTCCTTACTGTTAGATACAGTAACATGTTACTTGGTCTCAATGTTTCCTTAGTGTTAGATACAGTCACATGTTACTTGGTCTAAATGTTTCCTTACTGTTTACATAAAGTAACATGTTACTTAGTCTGAATGTTTCCTTACTGTTTAGATAAAGTAACATGTTACTTGGTCTCAATGTTTCCTTACTGTTTACATAAAGTAACATGTTACTTGGACTCAGTGTTTCCTTACTGTTTTCATAAAGTGATATGTTACTTGGTCTGAATGTTTCCTTACTGTTTACATAAAGTAACATGTAACTCGATCTGAATATTTCCTTACTGTTTACATAACCTCTTAAACTTTTCTTTTGACAAATCAATCCTCAGATTTGGGTTCTTCATACTTTGATTTTTTGTTTTTCCCATGATAGACTGATACTGTTTGAGACTATAGTTTACTATCTGTGGTAATGGAGGGGAAAAAGAGTACCTGGGTAACACAAAAGAATGAAAAACTTGTATTTCTGTGAAAGATGAAAATAAGAGAAGTAAAGTTTGACCTGATATATCAAACTGACAGGTTTCACTATAATCATTTAAATTCTCCTTTTGTTTTATTTGGTTTTTATTGAATTTTAGAACACAGTTTAAAACTAGTTCTGATATTTTGTATGACATCTTGCGGGATTCTCAGGATTCTGTTGAAAGATAAACTGGATAATCTGTCTGTGGATGATTAACCCTAACTTGTAAAAATACATTACTTTACCACATTGACTTTTTAAACATATTTTTAAACTGTTTGTACGTCACATTGCTGATTATTCTGATAGCGTATTGTGTACAGAATCCCTAATTTTGTGTAAGTTATCAAAACTACATCTTGCTCCTATCTGGAAAGTGAAGAAGTTAATTATTTATTTATTTATTCAACATATCTGTATGAATTTATATTCAATTCATAATCTCACACTACTCTGTCCCCTCTCTACAAATTTCTTGGGATGCCCATGTCAATATTACAATTAATTCCACTAATTACTGATAAGGTGCTTCTGTAATTTAAATAGAAATTATTTAGTTTCTCCCAGCTTTGTGGGCTAGTTCTCTATAATTGAGTATTGTTACAAACAAAATTTCTTTTGCAGTATGTGGACATTCTGGGCAGCAAACTGTGTGGAAGCATATCATAGATTTTAGGGTTAAGAAGTTTTTAATTATTACTGTCTTAAGAAACTTCCAATAAGATGACAGTAATCTGATTATGATTCTTACTGAACAGGTCTTATTTCATCAGAAATCTATGAACAATAAGTAAACTCAAAGAGGAAATGACCATATTGTTTAATTTTATTCAATTATTGTTTCAGTTACATTTAGAGTGAGATTAACAAATACAAGAAATATATTTATTATTTTATGACTTACTTCAGTAATTTGAACTTAAGTTTTTTGTTACTGTGTGATATGATGTTTTTCTCAATATAGATGGTTATTGTTTCTTTGAAATTAAGTTTTTATACAGCTGGGGATATTTTTGAGGAAAGGTATTTTCATTAATCTTTTTGATGGATGAAATGGAAAAAACTTAAAATATAGACAGAAGTAGAAAAACAGAAATCTGTGAGAAACAGTGTTCCAAATAACATAGAATCTGGAGTAGCAGATATAGAGATTTATTTCATACTCTTAAGTAGTGGTAACAGAGTCAGTCTAATACAGAATAAAGTAATGATAGACAAAATAACAGACACAATGTAAAGTTTTTCTAAAGAAAAACATTTTGTATTTATTTTGGAAATTTTAATAGTTGTGCAAATGAAGTTTGAAAATTTTGAGAATAAGAAAAGTATATTTATTTTAACATGAAAACAACTTTATATTATAAGCAGTCACTTATTTTACTTGTTGTATTTATGAATGAAAGTTTATTTAACATCCTTAATTAAAAATTCTCATTTTTATGTTAACAAAGGACGTGTACACTGAAATCTACATTAGGTACTGTGAGTTTTGTTGTGTCTGTACATTAATGGTTACATATTGATTTAACACTCATGGAAGTGTTAATTTCAGTATCTGCTTTTATCTTGTGCATTATTATTATTCTGTAAATCTACAAAATTTGGTATGGAATATTGAATTTAAGATATTTTATTGTGGTATATTTACTTCTAGAAAATCAGAAACAGAATATATTTTAAACTTTCTGGAGAGTTAAATGTAACATCCAGTGTTTTATTATATTACACCAGTCATCTGCAGTGATATTAGGTTTGTTATGAGCTTTGTTTCTTGCCTTCTTCTTTTTGGCAACAGACAAAATCCATTGTAAATCCACATCAGCCAATGTGGCATGACATTTTGTCAGACAACACTAAGTAAACAGTGTTTTTTTTTCTTAATTGTAAAATTTCTATTTTTGACTTTTTTATTAGAATCAATTAATTGAGATAATGAAGTTACTTGAACAGTATCAAAGTGTTTTATAAACTTTAGATATGAATGTGGAACTACAACGTAAGTATGTCCTTGTATTTTATCTTTCTTTCTTGTTTGTCTCTAGGACACTCAGTTGAGAATCATTTTCATTTCTTTTTCTACTCAAGAACAAACTGTCTGCGGTCTATCATCTTGTGGTTCAATTTTATTCAAGCCTTAGAACAGTGGAAACTACTGTATGATAAGGTCAAAGGTCAGATATCTAAAAGTTATAAGCTAATAAATGTTTACATAAAAAGTAGGATAAATACTGTAAAATGCAACAAAAAAAGAAAATATGCCTTGTATGATTTTCTATAGATAATAAAATCATATGTTTTTGGTATGATACCTCTTCATAACCAATAACTGTAAAATTATTCTCTACATTCATGTATGGTACTTTTAAGGCCACACTGTCTTAATCCAGGCTTCCATCAGATTACACATAATCCTGTCTTAATCCAGCTAGTTATTAAGTTGTACAAATCCTCACTTAATTTAGCTTCTTATCTGGTTATACAACAGTTTTTCTTTATAATTTTCTATAGATAATAAATACATATGTTTTTGATATAATACTTCTTCATAACCAGTAACTGTAAAATTATTCTTGACATCCATGTATGGTACTTTTAAGGTCATACCTAACAAACATCTACTTGATCACCACAAAGTCCACAGGTGTTGTGGACATCATCTGATGCTGGTATATGGGTGTAGTGCTCACGAAACCCTGATGATGATGCAGTGTCCTTCTTTGGCATTGTCGTGCATCCCCTCCTAGGGCTCCATGGTGGATGGGGTCAGTGGGCACTGAAATATTCCTTTTTTTATAAGGATTTTCTAAATAAGATCTCAAATAAAATAGTGAAAAAATATTTCATAGCTAAACGACCATGCCTTGAAGATTCTGAGCAGCAATCTCCAACATCTGTGGTACCTAATTTTCTTATACAATATTCTCTTTCAGACAAACCTGTAGGAAAATGTCTCCCTTTTTCATTCAGAAGGGACTAGAGGAACTTGCTGGCTCTCCAAAGTTAGTAAAGAAGCTTCAATCTGGTGACATATTAGTGGAAACATCCACATCTCAACACTGTGAACTCCTCTTGCATTCAAAGGTGATTGGGGATGTACCTATTGAGGTTACACCTCATGCTACTTTGAATTCGTCACAAGGAGTTATTGTTGAGAGGGATTTGAAGAACATCCCTGAGTCTGAGATTCTTGCTAGTTTCTCCATCCAAGGAGTTTCTGCAGTAAGACATATCTCCACTTGCAAAGATGGAATTACTATACCTACCAATATCCTCATTCTGACATTTACATCACCACGTCCACCTGCCACCATCAAGGCAGGTTATCTTAATTGCAGGGTACAGCCATACATTCCAAACCCTCTCAGATGTTTCCAGTGTCAGCACTTCAGTCACTTAAAGGTTGCCACATCGTGGTTTCTTGACGTGTGCTTGTTGCAATGGCAAGGACCACGATGTCTGTGAGTATGAAATGGACCTTCATTGCAGCAATAGCAATGGCTCTCACCTGTCCTACTTTTGTTTTTGTGCTAAACGGTTGGAAGAAAAAGAGGTGCAGCATTTGAAAACAATTCATAACATTACTTATCCTGAGGTTCGAAAGCTGCTGTCCGCAATGTTATCTTGAATGGATGCTACTGCACTTCATTCCATTACTACAGTAGTAGTGCAGACGGATCTCTCTCTGCTTCCAAAAGAATCGTTCTCAAACCAAATGAAATGTCTTTTGACCTCCATGGTTAAAAAATGTTGATGAATCAACTTCAACACCCATCTTTGTCCCTGACATACATTCCAGCAAATCCCAAGATCCACTTCCTTTGGTTCTGGCTTCAGGTATTTCCTTCAATACATCTTCTTCTCCCACCTCACGATGCAAAACGATCATTTGTTTACGTCCTCAGTCGCTTGAATCCTCTTCCAACAGCAAAGACCTGCCCAATCGACCCAAGGCAGGATCCATCGAGGTCGATAGATCTCCCTTGAATAAAGACAGTGTAAAAAAGACATGATCGTGAACAAAAGGGTTTTCCACCCAACTCTACCTACACATAAATAAAAATGACCACCTTGATACAGTGGAATTGTTGTCGAGATTTATGTTCTAATATGAATAACACCAAATCACTAATTGCTTCTTACCATCCTGTATGTCTTTCTTTACATGAAATATTTCTGAAACCTGCCAGTACAATCATCTTTCAATTGTTTTCTTTGTACAGAAATGACAAGCTGTGGAATGGAAGGATGTCACTGTTGGCTTATCAGCAAACAACCCACTCGACAATCAACACACCCTTGGAGGCCATAGCTATTCGTGTTTCCTTGGGTTGTACTGTCACTGTTTCTTCTTTCTACCTGTTTCCTGGAGAGACCTATGATCAATCAGCCCTTGATTCTCTCATTGAATGGTTACTCTCTCCCTTTTTAATCCTGTGGGACTTTAATGGACATCATCCCCAATGGAAAAGTGCTCATACTTATAGGAGAAGTCACTCCATAGAGTGTATTCTCTCTGATCACAACCTTTCTCTTTTCATTATTGGTTCTTCTACTTATTTTCATGCACCAAGTCAGTCCTTAAGATGAATCAAGCAAATTGGCCTTCTTTCACTGCTCTTGCAGAATTTAATCCTACCATCGTCTGTAAGCCCACAATAGACGACTCTGTGGCAGCAGTAACTGACTGTATTATACAAGCAGCTGCTCAGTGTATTCCTAAAACCTTGACACGTTTTCCACAATATACTAGTCTGTGGTGGAATCCTGCCTGCCCCTCTCGTTTTTCTATTTTCAACACCACCCATCCACCACTAACCCCCAACCTCCAGCCCGCGGCTTGACTCGAGCGGAAGAAGGATCTGTGTCAATACAACCCTTATCAACAACACCCCTTCACACACATGTCGAGCACAAGGAAGAAAAGTCATTAAGGCAATTAATGCAATCTGCTATAGCTAACACAGTTCTGAGACAGAACTTTTCACTCACTATATAATCATAAAATTTAACCCTATACATTCACGGCCACATCATCAGACTACAATTTATTATCACACTCAACAGAGAGATGTAAACTTTAACTAACAGAGAAAAATAATTACATCAAAGAACTAAAATTACAGCAGTAGAACAAAGGGTGGGATAACTTTTGTCAATCTATAGACGAAAACGACTCTTCCACCTTTAAAAAAAATTACATCCATATGAAAAACTCTCAAAACACTGACCTACGTAAAGTTACCATTTGTGGTGTACTAGCTTTCATACACACAAAATTAACACAATAGCCAACAGTCACCTAAGAAAAGTTACCTTTTAATGTAATGACTCTCACACACATGACAATAACACAAGTGCCAACATTGACTCAGCAGAAAAATAACCAACATTTGGCAAAAACAATCAACAAAATATTACATGACAGTTAACACCAAATTTATTCAAAAACCAGGCACAAAACAGAAGTCTATACTATGTAAAAACAACACTGACGAACAGAACACCAACATTATTTATAAAATACAATAACTGCCACAACTTCTGTACTGGAGAAACAAGCAGAAAAATGGAAACCAGATTCAAAGAACATAAAAAGCCACCTTCACACGTTTTCGAAAATAGCAAGTCATATAAACACAACATAACCATAGAAAACACTCGTACTAAATAAAGAAACAAACATAAACAAACGTAAAATTAAAGAAGCCCTGGGCTTCTCTTTTACCAGCGAATAGTGGGATTGGTTGTGACTATGTAGCTCCTTCACAGGAAAAAGAACGAATTTCTTTGGTGGGACAGTGATTGGAACCTACGATGATCAGAATACTAGTTAATCGCGCTAACCACCTGGTCATACTCGACCAAATATGGTAGACAGAACATTGACGCTGTGTTAGAGAATATAGCATGCGTTCCTGTTGTACAACATACAGAGTGGAAGATAACATGAGTAAAGGCAGATGATCAGATGGAATCTTATAAAAGCCTGTATACTGAGAACATTGTAGGTTCCAATGATGCAAGTGATATGGTACATGCAAGACCCACAGAAATGTCCTTGTCCCATACCAGAAGATATTATTTATGAAGCAGTTGCTAAGCAAATGCCCGAGTAGAGCAGAGAAGGTAGTGTGTGAATATAATAACATTTACGAATTTCTATTTTAGTCTGTGTAACTTGTTTTGAGCATTTGTTCGTCAAGATCACTTCTTTGCTTAGACTTTCTATATACTTGTTGTAAAGTTACGCCTCATCTTGTGCCCCATTTTAAAAGGTATGAATTTTTTTGATTTTCCAGAAACGGTGTGAGAAAATCGAAATTTCCAGAACAATAGAGTACCCAAGTTTGCTGTATCTGTCAGTCTTGAAATATCATCACTGTAAAAGAAACATTGTTCCAGGAAAGTATACTAGTAGATGTTGATAAACTATTGATTTAAAGTATTGTATTTTGATCAGATTAACATATCTTATGACAGGAAAAACGTTATCACATCCTTACTAGGGTTTTAAGAAGAACAGTTCAAACGATGTTGTTTTGAAAGAAGGTCTACCCACAAATGTATATCAACCAGAATTATCCACCTTCAGTATATTATTTAGGCAAAATATCTAGCCAGTTCACAGATAGGACACTGGCAACATGTAAACGTTTTTGATAAGCCTGTTCTGGCTTTTAAATTTGGTGGTATGATTCATGTTCATCACTCGAAGTATTTGGAGAGTGGGATTAACAGTTGAAGGACGACTATCATTTCCTAACAGAACACATAATGAGGTGGTGCAGTAAATGTTTTGGCAACTATTTCTTGTGGTGAAAACTGCTCTTCATATCTTCCAGCGAAATATTAATGACATCTCCTTCTAACATAACATGTAGATAATATTTCTACATATTTAAGGTTTACATTGAACAATAACTCTGTGTTACATTTACAATACACACTTTAAAGTAGGAAGTTACAAGATTGATATGGCCAGTAGAGCCTACATATTTTAATTCCATTTACAACTGTTGTTTTAAACTAACCCAGAAACTCGCTGACAACAGTTCTAATTAAGCTATTTTTAGTGAGCTGCCGATCCTTCCAGTGATAAGGTGGGATGAAATTACGATGAAGTATATCAATAACCTTACCTACAGCATTCCATGTCTATTTGCATAGTATGGCAACAATGCACTTACATAGCGACTTTCAGTATCGAAAGTTAAGCTTTAATGAATATCACTATCTTTCTTTTGACTAATTAGTGGTTCGATAATTTTATTTTCAGTGAAAATGTATTACAGCCTTCCCTTTCATTGTTACCACAGGATTTTCTTTTTTTTTTGAAACTCACTAGTTCCTCCAGAATTGCAGTTTTCTGTAGAACAGTTGTACTTATGACAATTTCAGATCTACAACTGTGAGACTGAACTTGTGTTTATCGTGAAGAACTGATGAATGAAGATACATTATTTGTCTACATGTTACATATGGTTAGGTCATTAGTCCATAATGAAGAACGCCATGTGAAACTAAGTCTCAGGATTTCCCAGTAATGTAAAATGGTATATGTTGTCTTATCGCGACACAAGGTGTCACTGAAACCACCTGCAGCTGTCTTTATTACTGCTCAAGAAAGAAGTCCCTGACCAATAAGAGGATATGGTGAGATGTTCTATTAGTGGATTCACCTTTACTTCCCAGAATTGATGCTACATACATTATCATCTGCACTGAAAGAACTATATTCGCTTTATCTTTGGACCCTCAAACTGGAAAGTTAAGTAATGGGAAATATAAATAGCATGGGTATTATATAATTGGTATGACTACAATAATATCCCTCAACCAAAAAATTGTTGATAAAATCAAATGTTTCCATCACCACAAACCCACTATGGGTTAAAAAAACAGATATTGAGAGTCGTTAAAGTTAACTTTAAATACTGAAAGAAACTATTTAAGTGCATACTTAGCCAAGATGTTCAGCATTTCATCTAACTCAGCAAAACCTTAATGAAACACACATAACATCAAATTATTAACATTATATTAATTTGTGTTAAACATTCAGTACTTGGTTGGTCCTTCTCGCATCCTAATAACTTCTGCAAGGAGACATTGCATGCTGTAGATAAGGTTACTGGTATACTTCATCGTAAGTTCATCTCAGCTTATCGCTAGAAGGCTCTGCAACTCACCTACAATAGCTTATTTAAAGCTTTTGTTAGCGATTTTCTGGTTCACTTCTACCCAACAGTTATCAATGGGAATAAGATATGGAGGCTCTACTGGCCATGTCGATCTTGTAACTTCCTACTCTAAAATATGTACTCCAAGTGAAATGTCATTAGAATACTGGAACACAAAGTTATTGTTCAACTTTAATCTAGCATATATTAAAAATATTATATACATGTGATGTAAGGAGGAGGTCCCTTGACATTTCGCTGGAGGATATGAAGAGCAGTTTTTTTCATAACGGAAAAGAGCTACCAAAACGTTTCTGCATGACCTCTTTATGTATTCCCTATGGAAATGACAGTCGTCCTTCAACTGTTAATCCCATTGTTGGCTTGCTATCTTGCCTGAATAACATAGTGAAGGTAGATAATTCTGGTTGATATTCATTAATGGTTAGCCCCTCTTTCAAAACAACCTCGTTTGAAGTGTCTTTCGTTTCTGTTCTTCTTGAAACCCTGGTAAGGATGTGTTCACGTTTTTCCTGTCATACGATATGGTAATATGATCAAAATACAATAATTTCTATCAATAGTTTATCAACATCTACCAGTATACTTTACTGTAACAATGTTTCTTTTAGTGTGATGATCTTTCAAGACTGACAGATACAATAAACTTGGGTACCCTATTGTTCTGGATATGTCCATTTTTTCACACCATTTCTAGAAAATCAAAAAAATGCATACCTTTTAACATGGGGCACAAGATGAGGCGTAACTCTACAACAAGTATAGAGAAAGTGTCTGAGCAAATAAGTGATCTTGACGAACAAATGCTCAAAACAAGTTATACAGACGAAAATAGAAGTCGAATTAAAAGGTTTTATATGTGCAGGTTTCTTGGATGCCACCTATTTTTGTTACGTGAATGAGACATTGTGTTACAGATTTGATGATTGATACAATTTTAGTTACCTAGATGTAACCCATAGGAATTTGGCCGTTTTTCTGAAATGTATATGTGTGTTGAATATTTTATGAACTGCTATGGGAGAATAATTTCTTGTCCCTTGGTTTTGTTAGGTTTTAAAGTAACACACCAATTATCAAGAGATGAAGAGAAACGTTACCTTTGTTTGTAATGACCAATGGATTGATTGGTGAATTCTAGACAGATAATTGACCACCACATTTCATAGGACAGAGTACAGCAAAGTTTGGAAACAGGTAAAATATCCACAAGAATTACGTTAATAAGTAAGGTGAGGCTACTACAATATATTATAATATATACTTTAACATCATCATCCAGGTGAGGCTACTACAATGTATTATAATATATACTTTAACATCATCATCCAGGTGAGGCTACTACAATGTATTATAATATATACTTTAACATCATCATCCAGGTGAGGCTACTACAATGTATTATAATATATACTTTAACATCATCATCCAGGTGAGGCTACTACAATGTATTATAATATATACTTTAACATCATCATCCAGGTGAGGCTACTACAATGTATTATAATATATACTTTAACATCATCATCCAGGTGAGGCTACTACAATGTATTATAATATATACTTTAACATCATCATCCAGGTGAGGCTACTACAATGTATTATAATATATACTTTAACATCATCATCCAGGTGAGGCTACTACAATGTATTATAATATATACTTTAACATCATCATCCAGGTGAGGCTACTACAATGTATTATAATATATACTTTAACATCATCATCCAGGTGAGGCTACTACAATGTATTATAATATATACTTTAACATCATCATCCAGGTGAGGCTACTACAATGTATTAAAATATATACTTTAACATCATCATCCAGGTGAGGCTACTACAATGTATTATAATATATACTTTAACATCATCATCCAGGTGAGGCTACTACAATGTATTATAATATATACTTTAACATCATCATCCAGGTGAGGCTACTACAATGTATTATAATATATACTTTAACATCATCATCCAGGTGAGGGCTACTACAATGTATTATAATATATACTTTAACATCATCATCCAGGTGAGGCTACTACAATGTATTATAATATATACTTTAACATCATCATCCAGGTGAGGCTACTACAATGTATTATAATATATACTTTAACATCATCATCCAGGTGAGGCTACTACAATGTATTAAAATATATACTTTAACATCATCATCCAGGTGAGGCTACTACAATGTATTAAAATATATACTTTAACATCATCATCCAGGTGAGGCTACTACAATGTATTATAATATATACTTTTAACATCATCATCCAGGTGAGGCTACTACAATGTATTAAAATATATACTTTAACATCATCATCCAGGTGAGGCTACTACAATGTATTATAATATATACTTTAACATCATCATCCAGGTGAGGCTACTACAATGTATTATATATATACTTTAACATCATCATCCAGGTGAGGCTACTACAATGTATTATAATATATACTTTAACATCATCATCCAGGTGAGGCTACTACAATGTATTATAATATATACTTTAACATCATAATCCAGGTGAGGCTACTACAATGTATTATAATATATACTTTAACATCATAATCCAGGTGAGGGGCTACTACAATGTATTATAATATATACTTTAACATCATCATCCAGGTGAGGCTACTACAATGTATTATAATATATACTTTAACATCATCATCCAGGTGAGGCTACTACAATGTATTATAATATATACTTTAACATCATCATCCAGGTGAGGCTACTACAATGTATTATAATATATACTTTAACATCATCATCCAGGTGAGGCTACTACAATGTATTATAATATATATACTTTAACATCATCATCCAGGTGAGGCTACTACAATGTATTAAAATATATACTTTAACATCATCATCCAGGTGAGGCTACTACAATGTATTATAATATATACTTTAACATCATCATCCAGGTGAGGCTACTACAATGTATTATAATATATACTTTAACATCATCATCCAGGTGGGGCTACTACAATGTATTAAAATATATACTTTAACATCATCATCCAGGTGAGGCTACTACAATGTATTAAAATATATACTTTAACATCATCATCCAGGTGAGGCTACTACAATGTATTTATAATATATACTTTAACATCATCAATCCAGGTGAGGCTACTACAATGTATTATAATATATACTTTAACATCATCATCCAGGTGAGGCTACTACAATGTATTATAATATATACTTTAACATCATCATCCAGGTGAGGCTACTACAATGTATTATAATATATACTTTAACATCATCATCCAGGTGAGGCTACTACAATGTATTATAATATATACTTTAACATCATCATCCAGGTGAGGCTACTACAATGTATTATAATATATACTTTAACATCATCATCCAGGTGAGGCTACTACAATGTATTATAATATATACTTTAACATCATCATCCAGGTGAGGCTACTACAATGTATTATAATATATACTTTAACATCATCATCCAGGTGAGGCTACTACAATGTATTATAATATATACTTTAACATCATCATCCAGGTGAGGCTACTACAATGTATTATAATATATACTTTAACATCATCATCCAGGTGAGGCTACTACAATGTATTATAATATATACTTTAACATCATCATCCAGGTGAGGCTACTACAATGTATTATAATATATACTTTAACATCATCATCCAGGTGGGGCTACTACAATGTATTATAATATATACTTTAACATCATCATCCAGGTGAGGCTACTACAATGTATTATATATATATACTTTAACATCATCATCCAGGTGAGGCTACTACAATGTATTATAATATATACTTTAACATCATCATCCAGGTGAGGCTACTACAATGTATTATAATATATACTTTAACATCATCATCCAGGTGAGGCTACTACAATGTATTATAATATATACTTTAACATCATCATCCAGGTGAGGCTACTACAATGTATTATAATATATATTTTAACATCATCATCCAGGTGAGGCTACTACAATGTATTATAATATATACTTTAACATCATCATCCAGGTGAGGCTACTACAATGTATTATAATATATACTTTAACATCATCATCCAGGTGAGGCTACTACAATGTATTATAATATATACTTTAACATCATCATCCAGGTGAGGCTACTACAATGTATTATAATATATACTTTAACATCATAATCCAGGTGAGGCTACTACAATGTATTATAATATATACTTTAACATCATCATCCAGGTGAGGCTACTACAATGTATTATAATATATACTTTAACATCATCATCCAGGTGAGGCTACTACAATGTATTATAATATATACTTTAACATCATAATCCAGGTGAGGCTACTACAATGTATTATAATATATACTTTAACATCATCATCCAGGTGAGGCTACTACAATGTATTATAATATATACTTTAACATCATCATCCAGGTGAGGCTACTACAATGTATTATAATATATACTTTAACATCATCATCCAGGTGAGGCTACTACAATGTATTATAATATATACTTTAACATCATCATCCAGGTGAGGCTACTACAATGTATTATAATATATACTTTAACATCATCATCCAGGTGAGGCTACTACAATGTATTATAATATATACTTTAACATCATCATCCAGGTGAGGCTACTACAATGTATTATAATATATACTTTAACATCATCATCCAGGTGAGGCTACTACAATGTATTATAATATATACTTTAACATCATCATCCAGGTGAGGCTACTACAATGTATTATAATATATACTTTAACATCATCATCCAGGTGAGGCTACTACAATGTATTATAATATATACTTTAACATCATCATCCAGGTGAGGCTACTACAATGTATTATAATATATACTTTAACATCATAATCCAGGTGAGGCTACTACAATGTATTATAATATATACTTTAACATCATCATCCAGGTGAGGCTACTACAATGTATTATATATATATACTTTAACATCATCATCCAGGTGAGGCTACTACAATGTATTATAATATATACTTTAACATCATCATCCAGGTGAGGCTACTACAATGTATTATAATATATACTTTAACATCATCATCCAGGTGAGGCTACTACATGTATTATTATAATATATACTTTAACATCATCATCCAGGTGAGGCTACTACAATGTATTATAATATATACTTTAACATCATCATCCAGGTGAGGCTACTACAATGTATTATAATATATACTTTAACATCATCATCCAGGTGAGGCTACTACAATGTATTATAATATATACTTTAACATCATCATCCAGGTGAGGCTACTACAATGTATTAATATATATTATAATATATACTTTAACATCATCATCCAGGTGAGGCTACTACAATGTATTATAATATATACTTTAACATCATCATCCAGGTGAGGCTACTACAATGTATTATAATATATACTTTAACATCATCATCCAGGTGAGGCTACTACAATGTATTATAATATATACTTTAACATCATCATCCAGGTGAGGCTACTACAATGTATTATAATATATACTTTAACATCATCATCCAGGTGAGGTGAGGCTACTACAATGTATTATAATATATATACTTTAACATCATCATCCAGGTGAGGCTACTACAATGTATTATAATATATACTTTAACATCATCATCCAGGTGAGGCTACTACAATGTATTATAATATATACTTTAACATCATCATCCAGGTGAGGCTACTACAATGTATTATAATATATACTTTAACATCATCATCCAGGTGAGGCTACTACAATGTATTATAATATATACTTTAACATCATCATCCAGGTGAGGCTACTACAATGTCATCATTATAATATATACTTTAACATCATCATCCAGGTGAGGCTACTACAATGTATTATAATATATACTTTAACATCATCATCCAGGTGAGGCTACTACAATGTAATTATAATATATACTTTAACATCATCATCCAGGTGAGGCTACTACAATGTATTATAATATATACTTTAACATCATCATCCAGGTGAGGCTACACAATGTATTATAATATATACTTTAACATCATCATCCAGGTGAGGCTACTACAATGTATTATAATATATACTTTAACATCATCATCCAGGTGAGGCTACTACAATGTATTATAATATATACTTTAACATCATCATCCAGGTGAGGCTACTACAATGTATTATAATATATACTTTAACATCATCATCCAGGTGAGGCTACTACAATGTATTATAATATATACTTTAACATCATCATCCAGGTGAGGCTACTACAATGTATAATAATATATACTTTAACATCATCATCCAGGTGAGGCTACTACAATGTATTATAATATATACTTTAACATCATCATCCAGGTGAGGCTACTACAATGTATATAATATATACTTTAACATCATCATCCAGGTGAGGCTACTACAATGTATTATAATATATACTTTAACATCAGGCATCCAGGTGAGGCTACTACAATGTATTATAATATATACTTTAACATCATCATCCAGGTGAGGCTACTACAATGTATTATAATATATACTTTAACATCATCCATCCAGGTGAGGCTACTACAATGTATTATAATATATACTTTAACATCATCATCCAGGTGAGGCTACTACAATGTATTATAATATATACTTTAACATCATCATCCAGGTGAGGCTACTACAATGTATTATAATATATACTTTAACATCATCATCCAAGTGGGGCTACTACAATGTATTATAATATATACTTTAACATCATCATCCAGGTGAGGCTACTACAATGTATTATATAATATATACTTTAACATCATAATCCAGGTGAGGCTACTACAATGTATTATAATATATACTTTAACATCATCATCCAGGTGAGGCTACTACTACAATGTATAATAATATACACTTTAACATCATCATCCAGGTGAGGCTACTACTACAATGTATTATAATATATACTTTAACATCATCATCCAGGTGGGGCTACTACAATGTATTATAATATATACTTTAACATCATCATCCAGGTGTGATTTCTACAATGTATTATAATATATACTTTAACATCATCATCCAGGTGGGGCTACTACAATGTATTATATTATATACTTTAACATCATCATCCAGGTGAGGCTACTACAATGTATTATAATATATACTTTAACATCATAATCCAGGTGAGGCTACTACTGTGTATTATAATATATACTTTAACATCATCATCCAGGTGGGGGCTACTACAATGTATTATAATATATACTTTAACATCATCATCCAGGTGGGTACTACTCTGTATTAATAATATATGCTTTAACATCATCATCAGGTTTCTACCTACAATGTATATATACTTTAACATCATCATCCAGATTGAGACTACTACAATGTATTATTAGCATATACTTTAACATCATAATCCAGGTGAGGCTACTACAATGTATTATAATATATACTTTAACATCATCATCCAAATGAGGCTACTACAATGTATTATAAAATATATACTTTAACATCATAATCCAGGTGAGGCTACTACAATGTATTATAATATATGCTTTAACATCATAATCCGGGTGAGGAATACTACAATGTAATATAATATATACTTTAACATCATCATCCAGGTGAGGACTACTACAATGTATTATATTATATACTTTAACATCATCATCCAGGTTGAGGCTACTACAATGTATTATAATATATATGCTTTAACATCATCATCCAGGTGAGGCTACTACAATGTGTTATAATATATACTTTAACATCATCATCCAGGTTGGGGCTACTACAATGTATTATAATATATACTTTAACATCATCATCCAGGTGGGGCTACTACAATGTATTATAATATATACTTTAACATCATCATCC